>NC_089499.1:2760000-2997500 GCF_036850765.1 Saccopteryx bilineata | reverse complement strand
TGCGCGTTGCAACACCTTAGTTGTTCACTGATTGCTTTCTCATATGTGCCTTGACCGTGGGCCTTCAGCACACCGAGTAAACCCTTGCTGGAGCCAGCGACCTTGGGTCCAAGCTGGTGAGCTTTTCCTCAAACCAGATGAGCCTGCACTCAAGCTGGCGACCTTGGGGTCTCGAACCCGGGTCCTCCGCATCCCAGTCCGACACTCTATCCACTGCGCCACCGCCTGGTCAGGCTCCTTCTGGGTTTTGATGTGAGTCTCTCTAACAGACCACCTTCAGCTTCGTCCGCCTCCCTGACTTCTGTTTAGAAACTAGGAGTAAACAAAGTAACAACCTCATGGAGTGAGGAGGCTTAACTACCCAATTAGTCCAAATGATGTTGTTGTTCGTACCGGGGCTTTGCCCCTGGAGGTCCCTGTCTCACACGCCTGACCCTGCACACCCTCCAATCGCGGAGCTGGGGACAAGGCAACAGGACAAGCTTTACACACGTGTGTATCCTACCCACACAACAGCAGAGCTACGGAAATTGGAGGTTACATCTTTCATTCCGATCACTGGCCCAATATAGACAAGGCCAGCGTGACTATGACTTCAAATTCTAAAGGCTTGAAAAGACCAAACATAAAAAATATATATATATATATTTAAAACAGTTTAGGTGTTAACATTAAACCAGTCTTTCTGAATCTATATATAGGCCAAGATAAATACAATACCACCCTATGATTAAATAAGATGAAATCTTTTTAAACTTATTTTCAGATTGTTTCTTATATTTTTGTTGTAAACTCGTTTGTTAGCAGTTGGTTAGTTAAAACTGAAACTAAACATCATGTAAGAAGTAGCGTTGGGCAAAGTCTTTCCAAACATAGATGTTAGGGGTCAAGTTTCGTTTCGCCAAAAATTTGTTTATGCCAGTATTTTGTACTTAAGAGATTGAGATATATATATATATATATATATATATATATATATATATATATATATTTCAAATATTATAGATCAGTCTTTTCATTTTTTTAAAAGACTTTATTCATTTTAGAGAGGAGAGAGAGAGAGAGAGAGAGAGAGAGAGAGAGAACAGGGGGAGGAGCAGGAAGCATCAACTCCCCTATGTGCCTTGACCAGGCAAGCCTGGGTTTCGAACCAGCAACCTCAGCGTTCCAGGTCGACGCTTTATCCACTGCACCCTCACAGGCCAGGCTGCCTTTTGATTCTTAAGAGTCCACATTTCAAGAGAATTGGGGCTAACAAGTGCGTAAAACTAGAAACTAAAACTCAACACCAGGCACAGCCAACGGATGTTGTCTTTAGTCTTGTATCACAACGTCAGCCTTTTCCTAAACTAGGAACCCGACTGTTTTTCACCCATGGACACTCCGTATGACTGCTTCTGCTCCCTTATCTACTTAACTGTGCGTCTCCTGTATCAGAGAAATAAAGGAAAAAAATTGCAGAATTCCTTCTCTGCCAGTGAGGGAATATCAGTAAAACCTTCCCTAATTTTCACCCTTTCCAGAACTTAGGAGAGGTTCTCACCTTTCTCAGAACCGAGCCAGTGGCCCGAGCATGGATGCCGTCCATGTTGTACTATCATCAACATAAACTATTAGCTGCTGACCTTTAAAAATTAAGGTCGTTCCAACAGAAGTCCAGATTTCTAGTCTCTCCTAAAAATAGGAGGCGAGGAAGGCGCCAACCAGCCCTGCGTGTCCGTGGGGGGGCCATGCGTTCGGTGAGAGGGGGAGGGTCCCCGCCGACCTTGGGGAGGGACACTTAGTGATGTCCCACCAGTCACTGACACGGCCAGATGCTGTGTGGCTGCTTAGTGCATTCTGAATGGGAGAACGGAGCGTCCACGCTGGTCGTCTGGGGCGTGCCTGGGGAAACGGAAGGGGCGGGTGACAAACAGCAAGCTTGACCAAGGGCGGGGAGTGTCCTTGGTTGTAATACATCCTGAGTGTCACGGAAATGTGTAGGCGATAGGTGAGCCCTATTAATCAAGTCAGGAGTAGAAAGGACAGCCAGCCGGCCAAGTCAAGTAAGTATTAAAATCAATCGATGACATCCACTTACAAAACAGAATTCCCGATATTGACAGACCATGTTCCCAATGGTCATTTAATCAACTCATAACAACGGTTCCGCTCCAGCGGTGCTGAGCTGCCGGTCATCCACCCTGTTCAGAATGTTGGCTTGTGTCTCTTCTTCTGGGCACGCGGTGAGACTGCACTTCCCTGCTGGGTGGGACTCTGGCAGAAGCATGGGACTCGTCTGGACCAATGGAATGGGTGACGGTCCATGCTCCACTTCTCGGCCAAAGCTAGGGAGAACCCACAGGTGGGTAGCCAACCGCTTCTCCTGCAACCCCAGTGTCCCCAGAGGGCTACTCCCCTGGTCTTGGCTTTCGAGGGTGGCAAAGCCACCAGCAGACCCCTGAGGGGTGTGCTGAGACGGAGAAGTGGTCATTTGTTGTCTGGAGTCATTGCAGGGCGTCTGTGATAGTGGTCACGTTATTCTAATTCCCTCATTCATGGTGTTTGACACGTGTCTGTCTGTGGTTTACAGCAGCGGTCCCCAACCTTTTTTGGGCCACGGACCGGTTTAATGTCAGAAAATATTTTCACAGACCCGGCCTTTAGGGTGGGACAGATAAATGTATCACATGACTGAGACAAGTATCAAGAGTGAGTCTTAGACGGATGTAACAGAGGGAATCTGGTCATTTTTAAAAAAATAAAACATCGTTCAGACTTAAATATAAATAAAATGAAAATAATGTAAGTTATTTATTCTTTCTCTGCGGACTGGTACCAAATGGCCCATGGATCGGTACCGGTCCGCGGCCCGGGGGTTGAGGACCACTGGTTTACATGATTTAAAAAGCACCTGTCCTGCCTACCGTTGTTAAATTAAAAGTTTTAAAACATAGCCTTATTCTAAGCCCTCCACGTGTATACACCAGTTACATTTCAATTATGTGTTAGTACACAGCAGAGTGACTATGTCACTATGAAACATAAACTCCGAGTGAGGTAACACAGGAAGGGGACGCGATGGTTAAGGTCGTAGAACAAGACACTGGGCTCCCCAGGTTCAGGTCGGGCTCCACATCTGAGCGCCATGCCGGCCTTCAGAGATCCACGTAGTGTGTTCTCGACATAACAGCAGTCAGAACGGGCTGTGTATTACGAACTTAATATGTGTGTGCAGACACCACCTATGACCTGTATCGGGTCCGCTCGCAACACTGTGAATGAGGACAACGTCGGCTGTGCCATGATCTAATTTGCGTATGCAAACCCAAAGGTGACCAGGTGTAAAGGGCTGGTGCAAACAAGTTTTTCCCCATTGCACCCTCAAGTACTTAACCTTCGGCATCAATTAAAGTCATGGATACAGCTGGCAAATGTTATCTTATGGGTAACACAGGCCCTCGCGTAATCACCATCTCCAACAGACTGAGCAGATTACAGAGAGGGGTAGGGGACAGTTCATAGAAATCACAGCGAAGGGAAGGTCTTAGAGACACAGGCCACTTGGTGTGACCTGACCTGCAGCCTCAAACAATATATAGAAATATATGTACACACACACACACACACATTGTAAGCATTCTAATTGTAATTCAAGTATAGTAAGAAATACACAGATGAAGGGTTTAGATAGCCATTAAAAAAAAAAAAAAACACCAACCCTGTTGTTTGAAAGAGGAGGGATGAAAATAATTCAAACCCTGCTGTTTGCAGAACGAGCTTTGGAATCAGAGATATGTAGCTTCCTAAACAGGAGAGACTAGCGACGGATCTAAGAGCCGTTGCTCACTATCTGAGGGGGTGTCACAGCGAAGAAAAGAACTGCGTTTATTTGTTCCTGCATCACGGAAGTAGGGGGAGGAGAAGTGGGGATGTCTACAGCGACACTTCCAGCTGGAATGAAGAGGAGGTTTCTAGCTGCCTCCCCACAGCTCCGGCCGTCTGCCGTGCGTGGGGTCACGGGCTCCGTCGGCACCAGAGGGATCGGTGGGCTCTGGATATCACGGATTATAAAGACCACCCTCCTCGGAAGCTTCGTTACAATGAACATGTAGTCTGTACATACCAGACTGTGGATTCCTCCCTCTACACCCATTGATAACGGAGCAATAAATTCTGCGACAGGCTCGTCAAACATTCAGAACGTTTCAAGAGGGTACCTTTCGTTTTCTCTCAACACGTCTCGGCCTTTCTTCCAGGTGTAGACGGGTTTTGGAGAAGCCTTTGGCTTGCACTCAATGACAGCTTCGCCTCCGACTTTGACAAGGGTCACCCTTTTTAAGAGGGTTCTGGAAAAATCTGGACCCGCAGCTGGAAGAGAAGACAGAGAAACATCGGTTGTCACGGGAGAAGAGAAGCCCACGGAATCATGCTTCAGCCTTTTTCTCCCTGTAGTGCCAAAGGGAGGGTGAACTTTTTTCTCCAGCAGAGGGAGTGAGTTTGGACGGAATTGTTCAAAGTTCAGGTGGTGGGAAGGTCTATGCGGTAAAATGCACCAGTTGTAAGTAGACAGCTTGAGACATTTGGTAAACTCCCCCCTCGAAGATCAAGACGTAGATCATCCCACAACCCTATTGATGGGCCCTTTTCATCTAGAAGAAAAAATCAAGTGGGTCCTAGAGCCCATTAAACCCGAAACACCGCTGGAGGCAAAAATGACAAAGCTGAATGAAGCTGTCCGACCTCGGGCGCGTCACGGGGAGGCCGGTTCTCTGGAAAAGACAGCAATGCTGGGGAAATGCAAGGCAGCAGGAAGAGAGGAGAGCAAACACGAGAAGGATGGACCTCACAAGACTGGCCACAGGCAGGAGTGAAAGGCTGCAGGTGCCGAGCAGGGCTGCCCAGGACAGGACACCGTGGACGCCACGCAGGCACGGGGACGCCAGGAGCCAGAGCCGACTCAACAGCATGTCCCACGGACGTCAGGGGAAGACTGCACGCGATGACCCGGGAGGCCTTCTGGTGATCGGACAGGATGAAGCACCCCCTGTGACAGCCACCGCCCCCGCTCTGTCCCACGGCTGAAGTACCCCTGTGACAGCCACCGCCCCCTCTCTGTCCCACGGCTGAAGGACCCCCTGTGACAGCCACCGCCCCCGCTCTGTCCCACGGCTGAAGGACCCCCTGTGACAGCCACCGCCCCCACTCTGTCCCACGGCTGAAGGACCCCCTGTGACAGCCACCGCCCCCGCTCTGTCCCACGGCTGAAGTACCCCTGTGACAGCCACCGCCCCCTCTCTGTCCCACGGCTGAAGGACCCCCTGTGACAGCCACCGCCCCCGCTCTGTCCCACGGCTGAAGGACCCCCTGTGACAGCCACCGCCCCCGCTCTGTCCCACGGCTGAAGGACCCCCTGTGACAGCCACCGCCTCTGCTCTGTCCCACGGCTGAAGCACCCCCTGTGACAGCCACCACCTCCGCTCTGTCCCACGGCTGAAGCACCCCCTGTGACAGCCACTGCCCCCGCTCTGTCCCACGGCTGAAGCACCCCTGTGACAGCCACCGCCTCCGCTCTGTCCCACGGCTGAAGCACCCCCTGTGACAGCCACCACCTCTGCTCTGTCCCACGGCTGAAGCACCCCCTGTGACAGCCACCGCCCCCGCTCTGTCCCACGGCTGAAGGACCCCCTGTGACAGCCACCGCCTCCGCTCTGTCCCACGGCTGAAGCACCCCCTGTGACAGCCACCACCTCCGCTCTGTCCCACGGCTGAAGCACCCCCTGTGACAGCCACCACCTCCGCTCTGTCCCACGGCTGAAGCACCCCCTGTGACAGCCACCGCCCCCGCTCTGTCCCACGGCTGAAGCACCCCCTGTGACAGCCACCACCTCCGCTCTGTCCCACGGCTGAGACACCCCCTGTGACAGCCACCGCCCCCGCTCTGTCCCACGGCTGAGACACCCCCTGTGACAGCCACCGCCTCCGCTCTGTCCCACGGCTGAAGCACCCCCTGTGACAGCCACCGCCCCCGCTCTGTCCCACGGCTGAGACACCCCCTGTGACAGCCACCGCCTCCGCTCTGTCCCACGGCTGAGACACCCCCTGTTACAGCCACCGCCCCCGCTCTGTCCCACGGCTGAAGCACCCCCTGTGACAGCCACCGCCTCCGCTCTGTCCCACGGCTGAAGCACCCCCTGTGACAGCCACCGCCTCCGCTCTGTCCCACGGCTGAAGTATCCCCTGTGACAGCCACCGCCTCCGCTCTGTCCCACGGCTGAAGCACCCCCTGTGACAGCCACCGCCCTCGCTCTGTCCCACGGCTGAAGGACCCCCTGTGACAGCCACTGCCTCCGCTCTGTCCCACGGCTGAAGCACCCCCTGTGACAGCCACTGCCCTCGCTCTGTCCCACGGCTGAAGGACCCCCTGTGACAGCCACTGCCTCCGCTCTGTCCCACGGCTGAAGGACCCCCTGTGACAGCCACCGCCCCCGCTCTGTCCCACGGCTGAAGGACCCCCTGTGACAGCCACCGCCCCTGCTCTGTCCCACGGCTGAAGCACCCCCTGTGACAGCCACCGCCTCCGCTCTGTCCCACGGCTGAAGGACCCCCTGTGACAGCCACCGCCCCCGCTCTGTCCCACGGCTGAAGCACCCCCTGTGACAGCCACCGCCCCCGCTCTGTCCCACGGCTGAAGGACCCCTGTGACAGCCACCGCCCCCGCTCTGTCCCACGGCTGAAGCACCCCTGTGACAGCCACCACCTCCGCTCTGTCCCATGGCTGAAGCACCCCCTGTGACAGCCACCACCTCCGCTCTGTCCCACGGCTGAAGCACCCCCTGTGACAGCCACCGCCCCCGCTCTGTCCCACGGCTGAAGCACCCCCTGTGACAGCCACCACCTCCGCTCTGTCCCACGGCTGAGGCACCCCCTGTGACAGCCACCGCCCCCGCTCTGTCCCACGGCTGAGACACCCCCTGTGACAGCCACCGCCTCCGCTCTGTCCCACGGCTGAGACACCCCCTGTGACAGCCACCGCCTCCGCTCTGTCCCACGGCTGAGACACCCCCTGTGACAGCCACCGCCTCCGCTCTGTCCCACGGCTGAGACACCCCCTGTTACAGCCACCGCCCCCGCTCTGTCCCACGGCTGAAGCACCCCCTGTGACAGCCACCGCCTCCGCTCTGTCCCACGGCTGAAGTATCCCCTGTGACAGCCACCGCCTCCGCTCTGTCCCACGGCTGAAGTATCCCCCTGTGACAGCCACCGCCTCCGCTCTGTCCCACGGCTGAAGCACCCCCTGTGACAGCCACCGCCCTCGCTCTGTCCCACGGCTGAAGGACCCCCTGTGACAGCCACCACCTCCGCTCTGTCCCACGGCTGAAGCACCCCCTGTGACAGCCACTGCCCTCGCTCTGTCCCACGGCTGAAGGACCCCCTGTGACAGCCACCGCCCCCGCTCTGTCCCACGGCTGAAGGACCCCCTGTGACAGCCACCGCCCCCGCTCTGTCCCACGGCTGAAGGACCCCCTGTGACAGCCACCGCCCCCGCTCTGTCCCACGGCTGAAGCACCCCCTGTGACAGCCACCGCCTCCGCTCTGTCCCACGGCTGAAGGACCCCCTGTGACAGCCACCGCCCCCGCTCTGTCCCACGGCTGAAGCACCCCCTGTGACAGCCACCGCCCCCGCTCTGTCCCACGGCTGAAGGACCCCTGTGACAGCCACCGCCCCCGCTCTGTCCCACGGCTGAAGGACCCCCTGTGACAGCCACCGCCCCCGCTCTGTCCCACGGCTGAAGCACCCCCTGTGACAGCCACCGCCTCCACTCTGTCCCACGGCTGAAGGACCCCCTGTGACAGCCACCGCCCTCGCTCTGCCCCACGGCTGAAGGACCCCCTGTGACAGCCACCGCCCCCGCTCTGTCCCACGGCTGAAGCACCCCCTGTGACAGCCACCGCCCCCGCTCTGTCCCACGGCTGAAGGACCCCCTGTGACAGCCACTGCCCTCACTCTGTCCCACGGCTGAAGGACCCCCTGTGACAGCCACCGCCCCCGCTCTGTCCCACGGCTGAAGGACCCCTGTGACAGCCACCTCCCCCGCTCTGTCCCACGGCTGAAGGACCCCCTGTGACAGCCACCGCCCCCGCTCTGTCCCACGGCTGAAGGACCCCCTGTGACAGCCACCGCCCCCGCTCTGTCCCACGGCTGAAGGACCCCCTGTGACAGCCACCGCCCCCGCTCTGTCCCACGGCACTCTGCCCGCGTCTCCATCAGAGAACGAGCTGGAAAGTCCGTATTGTCCCCTGCTGTGAGCGTCCCTTTGAAAACCTGGTCTTTGTTCAGCTTTCACTACGACCGCCCCACAGGCCATGCTTGGCCCTCGGGGGAGAAATGTCACTTGCTCTCAGACAACTCTATCCCAAGCTTGGCACTTGCGGCCCAAACATTCGCTCACGTTGACACCAGATCTACAGGTACGCGAAGATAGTATTAAAAAAAAATCATCTCTTTTCTAAAACAAAAGGTACATGTCTGTATCCTCTTGAAAGGAATATAAAAGATGCTTTCCTGAAAAAAAAATCCCATTTTCTTCTGAGTTAATTAACATGTTCCGGGACCTGTCATGAGCAGAGAGATTCATGCCTTGGAAGCTTAACTCTACCGTATGGGACATCCCTGACTCCTACTGAAGATGTGAGACCTCGCTGAGGATGAGATTTCAATACTCAGCCCGAGTTGCCTACGGGGGACAGCGTATGAGTGTGCGTATGTGGGGGAGAGGGGCACCGGTTTCTTACACGTACCCAAACTGTACGCTAGTAATTAATAATACTTTTTTTTTTAAATAGCTCCAGTGGAAGCAAGGGAAATCTTTATAAAGTGTTTCTGTTGTGAAAAGAGCTTCAGAAATTCCCTAGAAGGATGATGATGGGAAGGTTAGTGTTTAACGGGACGTGCTACACACAGGGGCGGGCTGTCCCGTGTGGAGGAGAAACGAAACAGTCAGGGAGGCCTTGGGTAGCTCAGTCGCTACCCCGGCGCCGTGAGGGGCACCCTAGCTCAGGGGGGAATTCTGTAACGAGTGCACTCATCCGTACGCGGAGGGCGGGTGCAGATGTTTCTGCCGGGACGAGACGAACGCATTCCTCGTAGGATCTGCAACATTGCGCAAGGAGGAAAAAATCAGAGGGTTTTGAAAAAGACAGGGTCAGGACGGACGGACTCAGTGTGTATGTGCCGAGCACACTAACCAAAACCGTAGCCATCCCAGTCACTATCTCAGCATGTCTGAAAAGACACGTTAATTCCTGATAGACAAATACAGGACTTGTGAGCGTGCGTGCAGGTGGTGTGTGTGTGTGTGTGTGTGTGGTGAGTATGTGTGCGTGGCATGTGTGTGTGGTGTGTATGTGCGTGGTGTGTGTGGTGTGTGCATGTGTGGTGTTTGTGTGCATGTGTATGTGCGTGTGTGCTGTGTAGTATGTGTGCATGCGTGGTGTATGTGTCTGTGTGGTGTGTGTGTGGTGTGTGCATGTGTGGTATATGTGTGTGTGATGTGTGTGTGGTGTGTGTGTGTGGTGTGTGTGTGGTGTGTGTGTGGTGTATGTGGTGTGTGTATGTGTGTGTGGTGTGTGTGTGTGTGGTGTGTATGTGATGTGTGTGTGTGGTGTGTGGTGTGTGTGGTGTATGTGGTGTGTGTATGTGTGTGTGGTGTGTGTGTGTGTGGTGTGTGTATGGTGTGTATGGTGAGTGTGGTGTGTGTGGTGTATGTGGTGTGTGTGTGATGTGTGTGTGGTGTGTGTGTGTGGTGTGTGTGGTGTGTGTGGTTTGTGTATGTGTATGTGGTATATGTGTGTATGATGTGTGTGTGGTGTGTGTGTGGTGTGTGTGTGTGTGGTGTGTGTGGTGTGTGTGTGGCGTGTACAGAGGAAGAGGGTGGAGGGGAGAACGGAGACCACTACACTGAAGGAGAGGCAGACGACAGGAGGACGAGGGAAACACCTTCCACGCCCGGCCATGCTGAGCAGAGAGCAAGGACACGGGTGCACGGGAACCACGTCGGGTGTCTCGGCCTTGGCGGGCTGGGGTGGCGGGCTAGTGGGCCCTGTGTGAGGTCGCTCCAACCAGGAGAGCTCACGGACAACGCCCGCACCGCTGCTCTGTGCCCCACGCCCCGGGTGCGAGCCTGTGCGCTCCCCTGAAACCCAGAACATTCCTGTGGCAGAACAGACGTGTTCTCATTTTAGGGAAACGCCTGAATGGACAGGTTAACGTAAAAACCCGTCAATATCTATCTATATAGATATCAATTCTCTAGCATTCTTTTAAGGAAGGTATTTTGTGTACAATCTGTGTCCTATAAACCTCCCTTCTTAGACCTCTCTCTTTCCACACAAATACGTTTTCATCACTGCAGGCCTGCGTCTTTCCTCTGTGCCGCAGGGGTTCTGCGGCTGATTCCGAAATTAGTTTACATAAATCAAACTGTGCACTACGTATGGGTGTATGTGTCAAAACCTATAGACTGCTTTTATGGGATTGAAAATAGTATCCGTCAGCTCGGCCACACACAAGGCAGAAAACACACACTCCTACTTCAAAGGCGTCTGCACTGCGCTATGGACGTGCACGTTATCTCCCAGGTATTCTGGAGATAAGATGGGCTCGGACTATCCTGTGTGAATAAAAACGGGACCATACATTCCAACCTTTCCCCTTCGTTTTCTTAATATGCCCCCTTTGCTTCGAGGGTTGGTCTAACCCTGCCACTCAATCAGGTCAAGATCCACAGATCGATGCTGGAAGACCTGACCATGAATGAGTTCCTTCACCTTCTGCCAATGTGTGACCGTCGGTCCGTGCGCACCTGAGATGCCCGTAAGCTTGTGGGATGGCACTGCGCCCCGTCTGGACCCTCTATTCTGATTCCCGAAAGGCTGGTGTCCAGACAGGCTTGAAGGACGGGCAAAAGGAGCCTGTTCAATTTGACGTTCAATGATAACGAGGGTTAGACGTTACCGGGAAGGTCCCCAGCAGAACACTGTCAGAACCTAAACTTTGCTGGCAGATAAAAAAATAAAATTGATTGCCCTTTGAAGGTGAGATGCCAGGAAGTTCCAAACAGCTCAGTAAAGAAAAAGCCAACTGTCCAACAATTACCCAGTGGCGTCTGAGGGTAGCTTAGATACCAGGATAGCCTCACTTGTTAACCTTGATACACTCTGAGGACCCCACAGGACGGGGCGAAAACCCGGCTTACTGCTGTGTGTGCATGGAACACAGAGTTTATTCTTGCATTAGTATGTACTTATTATCATTATTTATTTGTATTTTTCTGAAGTGAGAAGCAGGGAGGCAGAGAGACAGACCCCCGCATGCGTCTGACCAGGATCCACCTGGCATGCCCATCAGGGGGTGATGCTCTGCCCATCTGGGCTGTTGCTCCCTTGCAACTGGAATCATTCTAGTGCCTGAGGCGGAGGCTATGGAGCCATCATCAGCGCCCGGGCCATCTTTGCTCCAATGGAGCCTCGGCTGTGGGAGGGGAAGAGAGACACAGAGAGGAAGGAGAGGGGGAGGGGTGGAGAAGCAGATGGGTGCTTCTCCTGTGTGCCCTGGCCGGGAATCGAACCCGGGACTTCCACACGCCAGGCCAACGCTCTACCGCTGATCCAACTGGCCAGGGCCGCATTAGTATTTATTAACGATTGTATTACATTTCTTCCCTACAAAACGTTGTACACCTACTTTTGCTCACCCTGTACCTCTTGCACACACAACGAGAGGACACTTCTCCCCACGCCAGACCGAGCCGTGCCCCAGGACCCTCTGTGTGGGCAAGGCAGCGTCTCCTTCTTTACCATGGATCTTCACACATCAGTGTTACATTATCTGTGAGCCGCTTCCGGCTGGGAGAGTTCTCCGTGCGCTTGTCAACTTTTTGCTTTTCCTTACTTATATGACTTGGGCACATGTCAAGGGTATTTGAAGTGGCCAATAAAAGAAACTTTTTTTTTTCCTGGGAGGGGAGGGTTAGTACCATTTCTCAAGAGACAGTAAGAATGGTAACTTGTTAACTGGATGTGCAGTAACTGTCCCATTAGGGAAAGACATGGGTGTGACCGTTTATTGTTTCAGAGGGAAGGGTAATTAGGATACCACGCCACTTCTAACAGAGCTCGTCTGCGGACACAGCACTGGGAACAGTGCCAGACAATGGTGACTCTTAAGGCTGGCTGACCCTCGTAGAAGCTCAGAATTTCATAGTATTTTAACCTCTATCTATTATCTTTAACTATCAACCTCGTCATTCGGTAAAAATAAACCTAGAGGGGGGAAAGCATCTATTAAAATATTTCCACCACTGAGGAGATAATGCTGGTATCAGGTTTTTAAAACCCCCAAGGAACTTCCCCTGGCTCACTGAGTAGATCGCTGGACGGCTGGTTACAGTGGACATTTTTTTTTTCTTCTCTCTCTAGGTCCAATGTCAGATTCCAAGGGAATCTGATCCCTCTGATGGGGGATGACAGTCACAAGGGGACTCTCACCAAAACCCTGATGTCAGACTTTTCTGTCCTAATATCAGCACGAGGGGTCCCCTCTAAGTCCCTAACACCCATGGTCCTGCTTGTTTTGGCCTCGTTTATACAATGCCCCGTTTCCCGTGGCTCCTCAGTACCGTGGGGCCTGTGATGTTTACAGGCTCCTGTTTCTTTGCGGGCGTTATTTTGAAACAGAAACGGTCAGATTCGCAGCCACAAGGTGGTTGTGAAGACTCAGTGAAATAGGTCGCGAATTATACTTGCAGTTCCTGACACAGGACGTCCCCGGAGTATTGTGTGTCCACTGCTTCCCTTTGCTTTTCTAACTCTTGCCACCACCGCCACTACCGCCGCTGGAGGGACTTCATGTTGAAACACTTATCACGGCCAAAATAACCAATGTCTTTGTTTGGAACAAAACCCTTTTTAAATTCTGAAATGAGAGATTCCCAGAAAAGTTCCAAAGATGAGACAGAGGGGCCCTGTGCACCTCCCTGCGGTGACTTCTGGAGCGAGCATGGCACCGCGTCACACAGGGCAACTGACCGTCGGTACGGCGTGTGGACCTGGGACTACGCTGCTCCTCCACAGACGACGGCTGGAGGAGCTCCCACGGAAGTCTAGGCGCAGAACTCGTCCATCAAGACACGGATTCTCTCGGGCCACCCTTGATAGCCACAGCCTCCCTCCTGCCGATAAACCGCCAGCTCTGCCCTGTCTCGTAGCTCCGTCGTTTGAGAACAGGACACGTGTAGAGAAGCGGACAGCACGTTGCTCTGGGCTCCGCCCACACTGCTGTGTGCATCCACAGCTCGCTCCTTTTCATCGCCGGGTCGTGGCACCTCATCCATCCGGGTTCCGATGAGAAATGCACCTTTGACGTTGGATTCTCAGGCACTTTGGATAAATACTTCTGGGCACAGGAACCACGTCAAGACCTCTCAGTGCCTCTTCTCCCAACAAGCATGACCAGTCTTAGCCCCTTTCCCCTTTAATAAGATGTTTGAAACAGCAAAATTAACCGTGTAGACGCGCACGGAAGATTTTTTTGCTCCCTATTCCAGTGGTCCCCAAGCCCCGGCCACGGACCGGTACCAGTCCGTGGGCCATTTGGTACCGGTCCGCAGAGAAAGAATAAATAACTTACATTATTTCCATTTTATTTATATTTAAGTCTGAACGATGTTTTATTTTTAAAAAATGACCAGATTCCCTCTGTTACATCCGTCTAAGACTCACTCTTTTTTCTTTTTTTTTTTTTTTCTGAAGCTAGAAACGGGAGAGACAGTCAGACAGACTCCCGCATGCGCCCGACCGGGATCCACTGGCACGCCCACCAGGGGGTGACGCTCTGCCCACCAGGAGGCGATGCTCTGCCCCTCCGGGGCGTCGCTCTGCCATGACCAGAGCCACTCTAGCGCCTGGGGCAGAGGCCAAGGAGCCATCCCCAGCGACCGAGCCATCTTTGCTCCAATGGAGCCTTGGCTGCGGGAGGGGAAGAGAGAGACAGAGAGGAAGGAGAGGGGGAGGGGTGGAGAAGCAGATGGGCGCTTCTCCTGTGTGCCCTGGCTGGGAATCGAACCCAGGACCCCTGCACGCCAGGCTGACGCTCTACCACTGAGCCAACCGGCCAGGGCCTAAGACTCACTCTTGATGCTTGTCTTGGTCACATGATACATTTATCCATCCCACCGTAAAGGCCGGTCTGTGAAAATACTTTCTGACATTAAACCGGTCCGTGGCCCAAAAAAGGTTGGGGACCCCTGCCCTATTCCAAGGAAAACATTTGAAAGCCATTTCAGAACATCGTCTCCTACGCCATGAGTAACAGGTTGATAGAAGATCGCTCTTCTGTCCTGGATTCAGTGGCACCTTCCCCGTTAGCCTCCCTGGAGCCACCCCCTCTGTACAAAGACAAGACGAGGAGTTTCACCACCTCTGTGAGCACACCGACCTTCCTGTGACATTCCAAACCAGTGCTATTTGATGGTATTTGGTGCCATGTCCTAAACACTGGTACAAACTAGTGCCCTCGGTTAGGCAAGCAGGGTACAGCGTGCCATGAGGCCACATCTGATACGGGTAACTCTGTTATGAGAAAGGAGTGTTCGCTGAACGAACAGAGGACAGGCATCCCCTGTGGCAGTGAGAACCCCAGAATGCCCGGGGTGGAGAGATGGGAGCCCTTGCTAGTGGCTTTATTAATTAGATCATCTGTTTCTGGAAGGCAGGGACGGCGCACGAGAGGTCTGTATATCCCTCGGACCTAGCACAGGGCTCAGTACGAGGCCCGTGTTTAATCAGTATTGGCTGAATTAATCTCTTTTGTTGGAGAGAACTGGGGAATTCGGTTCATGACCGGAAATGCCCTTCTCATAATGCTTTTTTGCTGGGTCTCCGCCCTTTCTTCCCTCCGAGTGGGGTGGTAAACGGGCTCCTTGCCCTTCACGGTCTCCGTCCAGAACCCTCCGCCCTCTCCTGGGAGCTGGACCTCAGTCTAACGAAGCAGAGTCGCCCCACATCCCACCCGGGCTGCCGACACCCTTCCATCACCTGAGCTGCTGTGACAGGAGCCGTTCAACCACAAAACCAAACAGCGGGCAGCGTGGTGTTTCGTGGTTGCCGATTTCCCTGGTGTAAATGCTCCCCGCGTGCTGAGCTCCGGCGACCAACAAGGAGGCACAGGAAGCAGAGCGGAGGGGGACACACAGACCCGGTTCCTCAGGGACAAGCTGGCTGCACGCTGTCCCCCATCGCACGCTCAGAGGCAGGGACAGGACCAGCGACCCTGGGAGCTCGGCTCTCCCCAGGCTCGGCCCTTTCTCTGAGACACCCGCCGTCTCCTCTCTCCTCCCCACGCCCTCCCAAACACCCAGCCCAGCGCTGGGAGACAGGGACGTCGACTCGCTGCCAGTCCCTCTGAGTGGCTCATTTGGTTCGAAGGCTCTCTCTCCCTGAGGCTTTGTGAGTCAGGCATGAGAGCAGCTTTAGGGTTTCCGTGACACGCGCCCCGCCCCAGACACGCCGGCTCGGGAGAGAGAAGTCTGTGCGTGCAGGAGCCGTGTTCACAGAGCCCGCAGCGGCGGTCACGGTCCCTCGCGAGGGTCTCCGCTGAGGAAGGGGCTTTAACAGGCAGAGAGAACTCACCTTCTGCCCTTTTCCTGTGCTTCTTTTCAACCACATTCACAAGGTTTTATTAAAAGCAACCTGCCCTTCTTTAAGTAGTCATGAGGCCCTGGCTGGTTGGCTCAGTGGTAGAGCATCAGCCCAGTGTGTGGATGTCCCACGTTCGATTTCCTGTCAGGGCACACAGGAGAAGCACCCATCTGCTTCTCCACCCCTCCTTTCCCCGTTCTTTCTATCTCTCTCTTCCCCTCCCATAGCCATGGCTCAAATGGTTTGAGCATGTTGGCCCCGGGAGCTGAGGATGGCTCCATGGCCTCGCCTCAGGCACTAAAATAGCCTGGTTGCAGAGCAATGGAGCAGCGGCCCCAGATAGGCAGAGTGTCCCCTGGAAGTGGCCTTGCTGGGTAGATACCAGTTGGGGTGCATGCCTCCCTGACTCTCTGCCTCCCTAACCCCTCACTTAATTAAAAAAAAAAAAAGTAGTCATAAATGTCTTCGGGAGAGGCCTAGAGGAGTCACTGTCTGCTCTTGTTGGGGGGGGGGGATAAATACAAGCTGGAATGTTGTTGATGCAAACGCTCCAGTTCTGGAGAAATCGTCCCAGGGGCTGACAGCGCTTTCGTCAACACCAGCTCCAGCAGCGGAAGCCGAGGTGAGCTAGACGCAGAGCGCTGAGGCCAGCCGCCGCCCCCACCTCAACCCTGCCTGCTTCGCCAGGCCAGAAAGCCGCCCACTGTGGTGGGTTAAAGGTAGGGGCACCGAGGGGGGGGGGTCTACAAAGAAGGTTCGAGATCCATGGCACCTGCATTTCACTGGCCGTGTGAGTCACCTGGGGGAGCCTGCTCACGGTTTCCACTCGGAACGCCACCCACCGTGAGAGGGAGCTGAGAATTCAGGCTTGTAATTTGTGCCACTGAAAATGTGAGCCCCGAAGTGGAAGCACTGAGGGGGGGTGCTGGTCAGCAACTGAGAATCTCAGGCCCACCCCAGATCCGAAATCACCATCTCCAAGTGATTTTTTTTATAAGCGTTCAAGTTGGAAATGGACTGCTAACCCTCATTGGAGGCCGATGCTAACGCTCCCTAGGTCAGGCTACAGGCGACAAAAATAAATAAATAAATTGGTGTGTTACCAGCAGGCAGCAGAGCAGGAAGAAAATAGTTACTCTGTTTCATTTTTCTCATTCACTAATTCCAAGAGACTTGCCCAGGATACTAGTAAAAGATACAAGGTAACAAATACATTGACCACGTGGCTGAAGTCAAAGATAGGAAGAAGGGCGGGTAGGAAACCATCTGACTAGACGTGGTACAACAGAGTGAAATGAGCCGTGAGCTTCTGAAGGGCGGAGCAGGCAGGGGAGCAGCCCCCGCAGAGGGAAGAGGAAGAGCTCGTTTCGCACCTGCTGATAAGACTATTCTTTCAGGGATCATTTCTATAGTTTGTCACACCGGCTAACACAAGAAGAACCTGTAGCTTTGCTAGAGGACTCAACCTCTCCTTCCAGTTCTACGTCTGGAGAAGAATTCATTGGAGTCACCCCTACGCGGTGAGGCCTAGGGGACCTGGCTGATGGTTCAGTTGGTTAGAGCATCATCCTGAGAGGCTGTCTGTTCGATCCCTGGTCTGGGCACATACAGAAAGAGAGCAATGGTTCAGTCTGTATGTCTCCCCTTTCCTCTCTAAAAATCTATCAATAAATTAAAAAAAAAGAAGATTGCTTGGGTCCTGGACCCAGAGATTAAATTAGCTGGTACGGGGCATGGCATAGCCTCAGCCTACTGAAAGCCCCCAGACGATGAGAATCAGCACTGAAGTTTGAGACCCAGAGACAGGGCTTGATGGTGACCCTGCAGGTGCCACGGTACGAGCTTCTTCCAGTAAGGACAGGGTTAGCAAGGGCAGAGCACGCCTCCTGGGGCTACAGGCACCCTCAGGCTTGCAAAGAGCTTTCACAGGAGGGGAAGGTCAGCGACAGCACCCTCCTTTTACTGATGGGTGAAGGCTTGGGAACTTGCCAAAGATGCCAAATTTGAATGTGAGATCCAAGCACCAAGCCTTCCGCCCACGACACATCTGGGTAAGCCGGGCACGTGTCCCCCTCAACTGGGTGCTGATTGCACTCTGCGCATTTGACGGTTTTGTAATCTGGCTCAACGAGGCAGCCGAGAAATCCGACTTAGACGCAGATGAGCACTTGTGAAAAGTCCCCGCGAAATAACTGAGTTCAGCCTTAATGGCTTTCTAATTTGGCAGCCCATCATCTGGATAAAAGGCAAATTAGCCAGATAATTGCTCAAGCCTGCGCCTCCCTTTAATTGGCCCTGGGTGGTACTGGAGTGACCCACCAGGGTAAGATTCCTCTGCCCCCCCCCCCCGGGGGAAGGCACCCACTGGTTCTTAGGGATAGTTCCTCCCTTATCAAAATCGGACACTTGTGACAACCCAGGCCAGGGAAACCAGACAGCAAAGCTGAGCATCTCGGTCTAGCAGTGACCGGCCCTCTGGAGAGAATGTGTGGTCCCACACATAGACCCTGCTCTGGCCACCGCTGCTGTGAACCTCGGTGGCTTACCCACCCCCCCTGCAGCCGTCCCTCCCCTGGGGACTTGACTGGGGGGGGTTGCTCCACTGCATCCACCATCACCTCCAATCCCAGTGACATGGCCACCACCTACCTCCTTGGGGGGCAACCCAAAAACTGACTGATGTGGATATTCTGTCCAGAGTGCCACATGGGCTGGACTTCACCTGAGCCCTGTCCTTCCTTGCTCAGCCCCCGGCCCCCTCCTGCTTTGACTTTACAGGTGTTTCCTAGGCAACGCCCCTGCGCTGACTCCCAGGTACCGGAGCTGGGGCTGGAGCCGTTGCCCCTGTTTGGGGGCTGTAGGGCTCCTCTCTCCTTATCTCTACCCCGTGACTACCCTCGGGGCACAGCCACTCTGTGGGACCCCTCAGAGCATTCCCAGGGTGACAGCCCCATTCCCGATACGGTCCTCTATCTCAGGGGACCCAGATACTACACGTGAGCAGACGTAGTGCATTCGAAACGTTATTTTCAATCGATGGAAAACCTAACTCAACTTTTTAAATCACCGTTTTTTATAGAAGATTCACAGGCGCTTCGATTCCAATCCACCTTCCTGAGTGGGAGAGAAGGGTGGGAGGCAGAGTCCCCAGGGAACTGGACAGCACCCTGCGGGGGGGGGAATGGCTGGGAGTCCCCACACAAAAGAGCCCCGCTCACAGCACGGGCGAGGACAGGAGAAGAGGTCTGGGAGCACCCGCCTCAAGGAATCACAAGCCATCCGAGGTGACAGGTCAGCCACAGGCCAGGCCATTGCCACACGCTGTGCTCTCAGCCAGGAGACTCGAACACCCTGACCTCAAGGGACCAGCCTCTCTCGGGCTCTCTCCCTTCCAGGGAGTAGATCACCCAGAGCCTGGGTATCAGTATAGATACGTTACATACACGGTGCACCCCCCAGACAGGACACACCCAACCAGGCCGAGGGAGAAGCCCCTGCCATCATCATCTCTTCCTCACAGCCGCCGGGCTACGACCTGCCGTGGACATCCCGGGATCGCTTTACCACTCAAGGGTCCCGCTGTGTGAGTGACCAATAAGCTGGGACCAACACGGTTTTTTTTTTTCTCCTTCCTTTGTTCAATTCAACTCCCCTGGGGTTCTAGTATGGGGTAATAATACCAAATCAGTTATTTCACCCAAAGGAGTCAAACCATTCCTCTTCTACAACAAACACGGGGACTTGTGAAGTACAATCACATTACAGCTGGCCCAAGCTAACCGGGACCCGTCCATGTGCATTTCTGAACCGTCCGCTGTCTTCTCCCTTCTTCTGAGGATGGACCCCAGGGATTCATGCATCCAATACTTAACTGCCCTTCATTCCCTCGGAGGGTATTAATATGATTTTTTTGGAAAGGAAAATGGGACATTAAACAGGGAACGCCTAACCTTGTTATTCAAGATTCCCTAAAACGGGCCCTCAATTAATGTTTCCATCTTTCTCTTTCAAGTTCAAGCTCTGCCCGCACGCTTTGTGTATCGGAATCAAGCGTTTCTGAAGAGCGTTCAGGATTCTCTATGTTCAGATGTTTCATCGCTTTGGCCCTCGGTTCCGGCCATTTCACCCGGATCTGGAACGTGCCTGGTGCTGTTTCCTGCCTGTCCAGATATAAATGACCGTCCAGGGCGCAGCTGACCAGCCCAGGCCACGGGCCAACCCCTCCTGCCAGGACTGCTGGACGCCTTCCCATTTCCACCGCTGTCCGGCCCGGGTCACTCATGGACGAGCCTTCCTGTTCTTGGGTCCCACACAGCTGCGGGGAGGGTGGGGAGGGCAGGGAGGGCGGGGAGACCGCTTCCCCAGGACCTCACCGGGTCCTCGCTGCTCTCGCTCGCTGACCGTGGGGGACTGAAGAGGAACCGGGATCGGAAACTCATTTGGAATTAGCTCCAGTTGGAAAGATCTGGAAGCAACCTTGGGGATGTGAACGTCGGAGCAATGACCCCCCCATCCCCCCCACCCGCAGCCTGGAGCCCCGGGTGGGGGAGTTCTAGCCCAACTCGGAACCTCCCTGGGTACGTGTGCGATCTACACACCAGGCGCCCAACGCTCCAAACAGTGCTGCACAGGAGGGCGCGTCGGGACCCCGAAACTCGGCGGATTATTAGGACTGACGGCCTCAGTTCCCTCTGAGGGCTGCCTGTCCCATATTCGTCATCTATGCCGGTCTCTCCAAGAAGGACGAGCTTAGAGACTGGAGCTACCGTCTCAAGTCAGACTCAGGTTTCCTTGTGGGACACATGTCAGTCGGTGGGCTGGACTTTTTTTTTTTCTTTCTTAATGTTCACAGGTCTGTCAATGCACTTAATTTACGCTTTCGACTCTCTCTTTATTTTAACGCCTGAATTCATATTGAAAATCAGTCTCTGAGGTCCTTCACCGCTGAACGCAGTCCCTGGTTCCTACTTTTCCTCAATAGGGACTGAGTGGGTGCTGTCGTGCTCCCACTGGCGTCGGAAGTCTTGGGGATTCAGTGATGAGCTGAACCAACCGCGGCCCCTGGCGTCGTGGGGAAGTTCACGCACACTGGGAGGAGAAGGCAGAGAAACCGCGCGCGCGCACACACACACGCGCGCGCGCACGAAAGACGCTGCAGTGGCGTCTGTCCCAGGGAGTGCCCAGAGGCCATAGGACACCCTGTGGGAGGAGGGGCTGCCCTCGGCTGGGGGCCAGCGAGACTTTAGGAGGAAGTGCTCCCGGAGATGGAGAACGGGATGGAGCTGACGAACTGATGAGGGGGGGAGGAGTGTTTCAGGCAGAAGGGACAAGGGGTGCGAGGGGCCCGTGGAGGAGCCAGGGAAGGAGGGAGAACCCCCAGACCCAGAGTTTCCAGTGCAGCCAAGGGGCGGGGGAGGGGCCGCGTGGCGGTCGCGGGGGGGGGGGGGCAGTCAGAGCGGCAGCCCTCCCGGACAGCTCACTGGTGGGACAGTGAGGCCTGCTGGGGCCAGCTCTGCGAATACACCGGTTCAAACCCCATTGATGCTGCCTCCTTCCAGGCTGAGCTTCACTCAAGATCGGAACGAGGGCAATGGACTAAAGCCGTTTGGAAATTCTGCTCAATTTAGAAGCGTGGTCGATAGAGGGGGAGAGGTGAGAGGCGAGGGGGCGGGTTACCATCGTCAGAGTCAGGGGGGCTGATGCAGAGAACGGCTCCCTGTTAGTTCAGCACGTGTTCCTGCTTTCTCCGGCAACGCCTTCTATCGGAACACTTGACTCTTTCTCTGGCATTGAGGGCTTTTGCTTGGCAAAGCCCAGGTTAGCTCAGGGACTTAAAGAGTTTTTCATTTTTCCCTGGCCAGTTGGTTCAGAGGTACAGCATCAGCCTGGCGTGTGGAAGTCCCAGGCTCGATTCACGGTCAGAGCACACAGGAGAAATGCCCATCTGCTTCACCACTCTTCCCCTTCTTGCTTCCCTCTCTCTCTTTCTCTTTCCCTCCTCTCCCACAGCCATGGCTCAATTGGAGTGAGCTGGCCCCGGGTGCTGAGGATGGCTCTATGGCCTCCGCCTCAGGTGCTAAGAAGAGCGTGGTTACTGAGCAACGGAGGAACACCCCAGATGGGCAGAGCAGTGCCCCCTGGTGGGCTTGCTGGGTGGTCCCTGCTTGGGTACATGTGGGAGTCTATCTCTTGGCCTCACCTCCTCTCACTGAATAAAAAAGAAAACAGTAAATTAAAAAAATTAATTTCTTTTTCTTTCCAGGATAAAGACTCACCTATCACACTCAGCTCCGCGCTGGAGAAGATCACGCCGTGCCTGTTCTCTGCCACGCACTGGTACATGCCGGTGTCCGAGAGGTTCACCACCGTGATGTTGAGCGTCCCTTGCTCGATTTGAATTCTATCCTGTGGGTAAAGAAACATAAAAAATAAAAGAGGAACACAAAACAACGACCTTCTACAACTGAGACCTTCAGGCAATTTCGCTCCCTGTTGTATCAAAGGGCCTTAATGGGAAGAAAATGGCCATCATACAAGCAATTTTCATAATATGATCTATTTATCTGTCAACCGAATTTGTGGCAGGTCAGATGCTGAAGGGAGCAACCCATAAATCAGCTGGAAAATAGAATTTAAATTGCAAGACCCTCTTGAGTTCCTATTGATTTAATAGTGAAAGCATTCAGATAAATATCTCTGCGGAGTGGATGAACTTAAAATGTAAAATGCTTTTTTAGGCGAAGGCTTTGTGCTGCCTGGGAGTGGGGTGAGGGTCTGAGGGGGTGGGAAAGACAACCCAAGGCACTGTTTCTAGTATTTAACAAAAACACTCAGACTGAGCAGGCGGCCCCGGTCAGGTGAGTCAGATGACAACCCTCACGGAGGAAGCGGAGACACAGTCGTTCTCGGTTTACGTTTATTAAAGATGAAGTGGGAGCTAGTCATTCACTGTCCCCTTCCTCTACTGCGGGGGCCCATGTGCGGGTGACCCGCCCAGCAAGGAAATTTCGGAACAGCGGCCCCTTCTCACTCGTTGGCCGGAGGGTATGGAACTGTGTCATCAATGTTCACAGGTACCAAAAACGATCCCCTCCTCCCCGGGAGACCTGTCATTTAAAAAGTAAAAGGGACGAGGCCCTGGCCAGTTGGCTCAGTTGTAGAGCGTTGGCCTGGCATGCAGGAGTCCCGGGTTCGATTCCTGGCCAGGGCACACAGGAGAAGCGCCCATCTGCTTCTCCACCCCTCCCCCTCTTCTTCCTCTCTGTCTCTCTCTTCCCCTCCTGCAGCCAAGGCTCCATTGGAGCAAAGTTGACCGGGCACTGAAGACGGCTCCATGGCCTCTGCCTCAGGCGCTAGAATGGCTCCAGTTATAACAGAGCAACACCCCAGATGGGCAGAACATCACCCCCTGGTGGGCATGCCGGGTGGATCCCGGTCGGGTGCATGTGGGAGTCTGTCTGACTGCCTCCCCGTTTCCAACTTCAGAAAAATACAAAAAAGTACAAAAAGTGAAAGGGATGAAGACGCGCTGGTGGTGGACGTGCAGAGGGGCAGACACCAGACACCAGTCAGGCTTTGATCACATCAGGCCGTGTGCTCCCTCACGTCACACAAAGGGGGGAGCGTGCGGCTCCCTGGACACCCACACTCTGGGGACTTCTGTCTGGGCTTTAGAACAGGGAGACCACGGGCCCAGCGGGGGCCCGTCCAGTGACAGGAGGGGGTGCGGGCACTGGAAGGGGCGGGCACGGGGGCCCTGTGGGCCCAGCGGGAGCCCGTCCAGTGACAGGAGGGGGTGCGGGCACTGGAAGGGGCGGGCACGGGGGCCCTGTGGGCCCAGCGGGGGCCCGTCCAGTGACAGGAGGGGGTGCAGGCACTGGAAGGGGCGGGCACGGGGGCCCTGTGGGCCCAGCGGGGGCCCGTCCAGTGACAGGAGGGGGTGCGGGCACTGGAAGGGGCGGGCACGGGGGCCCTGTGGGCCCAGCGGGAGCCCATCCAGTGACAGGAGGGGGCGTGGGCTCTGGAAGGGGCTGGGCACAGGGGCCCCGGGGGCTCTGTGTGCTGTGACAACCCTGCCTATGCACAGAGCAGGCTCCTCCCCGGGGGCCTGTGATCTCGGGGAACCGGCTCTCACCCCGGAGCCTGAGCACAATGTCAGGTTTCAGCAGACATGTGAGCTCAGCAGGAAATCGCCATCAGCAGAACCAAACCGGGCACCAGGGCTCCCCATCCCGCCGGCTCTGCTCCGGTTCTTCCCCACGGCCGGCTCCGTTTGGGCGGACGTGCCTGGACCACATGGGGTCCTTATCTCCCAGGGGCTGCAGCTTCCAGACGCTCCTCTCGGCACCCAGGGGCTGTTCTCCCGGCTGCCGAGTGCGGTGACGGCTCGTAGACCAGTGGGTCTCTGAGACTGCCTGCACTGGCAGAAGGAACTTCCCAAAACCCCAGGGTGGGTCCCTGCAGGGGCGTCAAGACTGAGCGCCTCCCTGCCTCTACCGGGGAGACTGTGAAGGCCCTGTCTGCCCCAGAGCACCGCCCTGGAGGCCTCCATTGCAACTGCGTGCTCTGTGACCTCCCTCCGCTCATGGGGGGGCCCTGACTCCTCCTGGGGAGACCCCACAGCACCTCCTCTGCCTCCAAGTCGGTTTTTAGAAAACCCAGAGGCAGAGAGCAATATTTAAAAATATCTTCCAAGAGCATTTACGCTTTTCTTCTCTCTCTCCCTAGACCATGTCTCATCCTGCCCCTCCCCCTTCACCCCTGACTCCTTTTGCTAAAGCAACTTTCCGTAGAATCGGTTCTGAAATCCTTCTGCAGGCACACTGGGGTGGTTCTGAGCCCAGGAGGCGTTTCCTCTTTGGATCTTGGCCCCGTTCCTTACGAGTGACGTGATCTCAGGCTAATCGCTCCATTCTGCCCGTTTTACAGACGAGAGTCGGGGTCCTTGTCCATCCAAGAGGACAGACGATGGCCTTTACTGCTCAGGTCCCTGGGACTGTCCGAGGGGACGGTGGGCCTGAAGAGGTAGGACCCGTGACCGTTTTGTTCAACTTGTTTGAGAGGCGTGCGCCCACATGCTTTGGAAACATCGTTAATGTCACTTATCATCTCTCCTGACAACATGAAGAGTGTCCGTCGATTCGTCACTGCACGGTTATACGTTTCTAAGGTCCTACATGGTCTTTGAAAAGATGCATCTGCTCATCTTTCCAAAGTATCTTGTTTCACCTTTATGGAAGTGACTCCTTGATTCATCCCTTCCAACGTTGAAACAGACATCCCTGTTTCCTCGTTGGACTGCTGTGCGGGCGTTGAAACAGACATCCCTGTTTCCTCGTTGGACTGCTGTGCGGGCGTTGAAACAGACATCCCTGTTTCCTCGTTGGACTGCTGTGTGGGTCGGTTATTTTCTGGGAGCGCCCGTTTTGCACGTGGTTTGGAATACTGGTTTGCAGGCTTGTTCTGAAAAGGAGCCGTTTTTGTTTGACTTTCTCTCCCCAAATTAGCAGTTTTTGTGGCTGTCGTGGCTTCTCTGAGGCCCTGACCTGTGGGGACACGGGGGTTACTGCAGCTCCTGTCACAGGGCTGGGTCGGGGGCATGGCCAGCGCCGTCCACCCCTCTTCTGGCGACACACGGCATTTCCCAGACCCCTTTGCAGCTGGAGGCACCCACGTGTCTAAGAGCCTGCTAGCCAGGTAGATTCCAGGCGGTAGGTGTGTGTGTTTGTGTGTGGGGGTCTTGAGGGGGGGTCTACACCCCAAACTTGAGCTTTGAAATGATTGACTCTTGTCTCTACAGAGAAACCTTGGTGCCTGAGACCCCCGTTCCCACCGCCGGCTCCCAGGCCTCCAGCCCGTCTCCACTTGTGATTTTTGTTCTGCTTCTGCGACACGAGAGACGCTGCACTCGTGTGTGCTGTGTCGTGACTGCTCGTCTGGGGCAGAGGTCAGTCTGCCGTGTGTGCTGTGTCGTGACTGCTCGTCTGGGGCAGAGGTCAGTCTGCCGGGTGTGCTGTGTCGTGACTGCTCGTCTGGGGCAGAGGTCAGTCTGCCGTGTGTGCTGTGTCGTGACTGCTCGTCTGGGGCAGAGGTCAGTCTGCCGTGTGTGCTGTGTCGTGACTGCTCGTCTGGGGCAGCGGTCAGTCTGCCGGGTGGGCGTCCGCACAGCGCTGTCAGGAGTCCCCAGGCAGGGAGTGACAAAGTCACGCTGTTGGCAGAAGGGGGGGGGTTGGGTGCTTCGAGACCTCACCCGCCCGTGCCTCCTGAGCACACAGATCTGTCTCGGCACAAGCACACACGTCCCAGGCCACCTGCGCCCCTCCCCAAGTGGAAAGCCAGAGCCGTTAACCTGCGATGACCAAGGTCCAGTAGTGACACCAGACAGCCGAGTCTGTGGGCTCCGATGACAGAGGGCCAGTAGTGACACCGGACAGCCGGGTCTGTGGGCTCCAATGACCGAGGTCCAGTAGTGACACCGGACAGCCGGGTCTGTGGGCTCCGATGACCGAGGTCCAGTAGTGACACCGGACAGCCGGGTCTGTGGGCTCTGATGACCAGGTCCAGTAGTGACACTGGACAGCCGAGTCTGTGGGCTCCGATGACCAGGTCCAGTAGTGACACCGGACAGCCGGGTCTGTGGGCTCCAATGACCGAGGTCCAGTAGTGACACCGGACAGCCGGGTCTGTGGGCTCTGATGACCAGGTCCAGTAGTGACACTGGACAGCCGAGTCTGTGGGCTCCGATGACCAGGTCCAGTAGTGACACCGGACAGCCGGGTCTGTGGGCTCCAATGACCGAGGTCCAGTAGTGACACCGGACAGCCGGGTCTGTGGGCTCCGATGACCGAGGTCCAGTAGTGACACCGGACAGCCGAGTCTGTGGGCTCCGATGACCGAGGTCCAGTAGTGACACCGGACAGCCGGGTCTGTGGGCTCCGATGACCAGGTCCAGTAGTGACACCGGACAGCCGGGTCTGTGGGCTCCGATGACCAGGTCCAGTAGTGACACCGGACAGCCGGGTCTGTGGGCTCCGATGACCGAGGACCAGTAGTGACACTGGACAGCCGAGTCCGTGGGCTCCGATGACTGAGGTCCAGTAGTGACACCGGACAGCCGAGTCTGTGGGCTCCGATGACCGAGGTCCAGTAGTGACACCGGACAGCCGAGTCTGTGTGCTCCAATGACGAGGTCCAGTAGTGACACCGGACAGCCGAGTCTGTGGGCTCCAATGACCGAGGTCCAGTAGTGACACCGGACAGCCGGGTCTGTGGGCTCCGATGACCAGGTCCAGTAGTGACACCGGACAGCCGGGTCTGTGGGCTCCGATGACCGAGGGCCAGTAGTGACACTGGACAGCCGAGTCCGTGGGCTCCGATGACCGAGGTCCAGTAGTGACACCGGACAGCCGAGTCTGTGGGCTCCGATGACCGAGGTCCAGTAGTGACACCGGACAGCCGGGTCTGTGGGCTCCGATGACCAGGTCCAGTAGTGACACCAGACAGCCGAGTATGTGGGCTCCGATGACCAAGGTCCAGTAGTGACACTGGACAGCCGAGTCTGTGGGCTCCGATGACCAGGTCCAGTAGTGACACCGGGAAGCCGGGTCTGTGGGCTCCGATGACCGAGGGTCAGTAGTGACACTGGACAGCCGAGTCTGTGTGCTCCAATGACGAGGTCCAGTAGTGACACCGGACAGCCGGGTCTGTGGGCTCCGATGACCGAGGGTGTCGACGCTCACAGTTCTCACCTCAAGGGCATTTTATTTTGGAAACCGCACGTCTTTTCTTCCTGTTTCCATAGCAACGGGGCCCCACTCGACAGACACAGCAGTCCACGCTGGGACGCAGTCACCGCCTGCCCGCGCGTGTGTGCTTACCTGCGTGACCAGCGGCTCCCCGTCTTTCAGCCACCGGTAGGTCGGCCGGGGCCTTCCGTTCGCTCTGCATTCCCAGGAGACGTCCTCCTCGATGGCCACGTGGATGTCGCCTATTTTCTGGATCCAGTTCGGCTGAGCTGTGGGCGGTCCGGAAAGCAGAGCAAAGGAAAGAGGTACGTTCAGTGTCTGTTGCATCTACGTTTATCGTAACGCAACCGAGGGACAGATAAGTAGACTTTGCGTGCAATTCCTTTCCCAGATGTGATGCAGATGCGCAAGGCTGGCTAGAAGGTCAAGAGTGCTATGAAAGACCTCCCCCATCCCCACCCCCGGGGTCCAACTCCCAATGCGGCTTTTATCGCCCCTGCGGCTGGTCTTTTTTTATCACTAAAGGGAGAAGGAATAAAATTAGCACTAGTCATATGGAAAAATTCACTGTCCCAGTAGCTCTTCTCTCTCCCCTTTGTGTGGGAGAACCATCCCACAGGGCCCCCTCTATTTTTGGCTGGGCTGACATTTTTTCCTAGCCGCGTACTACATTTCCCAGATGGCTTTACAGCTAGAGAATGATCATGTGACACAGCTCAGGCCAATGGCCCGCCTGTGAACGTCCCCAGAGCAGCTCCCAGCATATTTACTTAAAGGGACATGCCCTGGATGGACTCTCACTGCCCCTTCCTGCTGCTGGGAGGAAAGATGACGACTGTTTAACAGCCTCTGGCTCCGAGTTGGAGGCTATTTTGGGGGGAGGGAATGCAGACCTGCCCACCCGAGACCTGGGGTGACCCTGGAGAGTAAAGCCGCCACTGACTGGCCTGCCTGTTTTTGGAAAGATACGTGAGACAGAAATAAAGTCATTTAAGCCACTGCATCTCACGGTCTCTGTGTGACGGCGCTTAGCCTCTCTTCTGCCTGGTAATACTGACCCTCACACATCCTAGCCACAACTTTTGTGACTCCTCTCTCTTACGAGACAATCATTTCCTCATTCTGGGCTCCTATTTCATTTCGATAGAATGTTACCCACGAGAGCGTGGCGCCCCGAATTCCAAACCTCCGAACGAGTGCGGATTTTCACTAAATTTTTCCCAGCAGACCGAGCCCTGACCACCGTGAGCACCAGAAGTCCAGCTGCTCGCCCTGCCCCCCCACTCGCCCCGCACCTCCAAAAGTGTGCTACATTTGTCACACTTCAGCCATGGGTGCACTTTCTCTCCGTGTTCTTTTAGAGTTTGCTTTTCTTTATTCATTTTTAGAGAAAGAGGGGGGGGGAGAGAGAGAGAGAGAGAGAGAGAGAGAGAAGGGGGGAGGAGAAGGAAGCATCAACTCCCATATGTGCCTTGGTCAGGCAAGCCTGGGGTTTGAACAAGTGACCTCAGCATTCCAGATTGATGCTGTATCCACTGCGCCACCACAGGTCCGGCCTCCTTGCTCTTAAAGGAGGCAACGAGGTGCTCATCCCACGTTCTGTAAAATGTCTTCCCAGATATCAGGCCTGCCACCTACAGCGTGGTTCACGCCACCGTTAACTTGAACGACGAACCCAATTAGGCAGAAGACCTCCAGCCCAGATTTCATGCAGGAGGGAAGCTTTCTCTCTCCCTCTAAACTGTTACTACCTTCTCGCAGGGCGGTTCGAGAGGGTGACGCCTGCCCAGGCCGACCTGAGCGTCAGAGTGGCTATCGGTATCTCATTAGATCAGGGGTCCCCAAACTTTTTACACAGGGGGCCAGTTCACTGTCCCTCAGACCACTGGAGGGCCGGACTATAAAAAAAAAACTAGGAACAAATCCCTATGCACACTGCACGTATCTTATTTTAAAGCAGGCGTCCCCAAACTACGGCCCGCGGGCCACATGCAGCCCCCTCAGGCCATTTATCCGGCCCCTGCTGCACTTCCGGAAGGGGTACCTCTTTCATTGGTGGTCAGTGAGAGGAGCACTGTATGTGGCGGCCCTCCAACGGTCTGAGGGACAGTGAACTGGCCCCGTGTGTAAAAAGTTTGGGGACCGCTGTTTTAAAGTAAAAAAACAAAACAGGAACAAATACAATATTTAAAATAAAGAACAAGTAAATTTAAATCAACAAACTGACCAGTATTTCCATGGGAACTATGCTCCTCTCACTGACCACCAATGAAAGAGGTGCCCCTTCCGGAAGTGCGGCAGGGGCCGGATAAATGGCCTCAGGGGGCCGCATGTGGCCCGCGGGCCGTAGTTTGGGGACCCCTTCATTAGAAGATGCCACTCAATATTCTCAACAGGTCCCTTCCTCACCTGGCCTCTCTTCTCCCCTTCCAGCAAGGCTCCCAATGATCCGTGATTTAATTCAGAAAGGGGGTCGGCGCACGTGGAGGCCAAGCTGTCCGCCTGACTCCCTTAAACAACAAAGAAAACCTAGAAAAACCCCCGACAAGTCTCTCAACCAGCAGAGGTCTCCAGGTCCCCGAATAAACGCTTCCTCCTTTCTCCCCATCCCGAAGCAATTTCCTGCGTTTCAAAGAGCCAAGCACAATTTCACAAACCCTCTGCTGGTGGAAGCTAGGCTGCCCGTGAGAGAGGGGGAGGCCAGAAGGGTCAACTCTCAGAAAAAGTTGTAACATCAACAGGCATTAACTTGAAGGCAGGGCCGTAACCTTCCTCCTTGGAGAAGAGGTGGGCGGCCACCCTTCCCTCCTCCTGCTGCCAGTGCTGGGGGTGCTCACGGAGCCGCTGGCGGCCTCATCAGCTCTCTGCCCAGCGGGGGTGGGCGCGGGGAGGGGGCAGATGCTGTGTCGCCCTGACTGGGCTGGTGGCAGCATTCTGCCAGAGCGCTCCTTCCTTTGACCCCGCTGAATTCTTACCCCAGCACAGCCCTGGAGAACAAAGCCAAGGAGAAACGCACCAGAGGGCTAGGCAGCCTGTGAACAACAACGGAACCGCACTGTGCCGAGAGCCGGGGGTGGGGGGAGCAGACATCGGAAGGGCAGATGTAACTTATGAAGCAATGTCAAGTTGAAGTTCAAAAGGGAAACATCAAAAAACCACAGGCGGAACGGAGATCTCAATGTCATAGATTTCCGCTATCCTCGCCTGGCTTAGGCAGCGCTTTCTTTCAAAAAACAGCGCTGGGGGCCAAACCTGGCAATCTGAGACAAGGGGGTGGGGGTGGGGAGGGGCAAGGGAGGTCTGCTGGGGCCAAACCTGGCAATCTGAGACAAGGGGGGGCAGGGGAGGTCTGCTGGGGGCCAAACCTGGCAATCTGAGACAAGGGGGTGGGGGTGGGGAGGGGCAGGGGAGGTCTGCTGGGGCCAAACCTGGCAATCTGAGACAAGGGGGGGCAGGGGAGGTCTGCTGGGGGCCAAACCTGGCAATCTGAGACAAGGGGGGGCAGGGGAGGTCTGCTGGGGGCCAAACCTGGCAATCTGAGACAAGGGGGGGGCAGGGGAGGTCTGCTGGGGGCCAAACCTGGCAATCTGAGACAAGGGGGGGGGCAGGGGAGGTCTGCTGGGGGCCAAACCTGGCAATCTGAGACAAGGGGGGGGTAGTGGAGGTCTGCTGGGGGTCAAACCTGGCAATCTGAGACAAGGGGATGGGGGGTCGGGAGGGGCAGGGGAGGTCTGCTGGGGTCAAACCTGGCAATCTGAGATAAGGGGGTGGGATGGGGAGGGGCAGGGGAGGTCTGCTGGGGTCAAACCTGGCAATCTGAGACAAGGGGTGGGGAGGGGCAGGGGAGGTCTGCTGGGGTCAAACCTGGCAATCTGAGACAAGGGGGGGCAGGGGAGGTCTGCTGGGGTCAAACCTGGCAATCTGAGACAAGGGGATGGGGGTGGGGAGGGGAGGGGAGGTCTGCTGGGGTCAAACCTGGCAATCTGAGACAAGGGGATGGGGGTGGGGAGGGGCAGGGGAGGTCTGCTGGGGCCAAACCTGGCAATCTGAGACAAGGGGGGGGGGGGTGGGGAGGGGCAGGGGAGGTCTGCTGGGGGCCAAACCTGGCAATCTGAGACGGGGGGGGGGGGGGGGGGGGGTGGGGAGGGGCAGGGGAGGTCTGCTGGGGGCCAAACCTGGCAATCTGAGACAAGGGGGGGTGGGGAGGGGCAGGGGAGGTCTGCTGGGGCCAAACCTGGCAATCTGAGACAAGGGGGGGGAGGGGCAGGACAAGCCCCCCAGGGAGGGTTTTGAAAAGACCTTACAGAGTTCTCGCTCATTAAACCCTCCTTCCAGCTGCTTCTGTCTTTGCGGACAGGGTCTGCGGGGGGTTAATAGCCCCGGTGGCCCGGAAAGCTCACAGGTAACTCATCTGTGCCGCCCCTCCCCCCAAGGTGAAGTCGGCAGGAAATTCAGGCTGTGCGGGGGCAGTGCCAGGTACCTGCGTCCTTGGTTTTTCAAGCGAAAGGGATTCACAGAAGCCCCGTTTGAAACAACAGGCACACGGTCCTTTGGAAGCGAATGTCTGGACGTGGGCCCAGGGAGGCAAGCCGTGAAATAGCACGTTATGTAAGTGACAAAGAATGGGACGGTCGGTCTCCTCACACAGCAGGTGCAGAGCTGCGGGGCCAGGGCCCACACTGGCCGCTGCGGCCGCTCGCGCCCGTAGACTGGACAGACTGGACGGGTCGCCTCTCTGTGGGCGAGTGTTCTGTGCTGCACAATGAACGTCTGTGCCCGATGGAGACTGTTCGTATCTCCCCATGTGGCTTTGGGCCACCCAGTTCAAAGGCCTCCGGTTAACACACGGTCCACTGTAGTGCACCACAGAAAACACTGTCTCTTTTTCCTTTCTTAATCATGCATGTGGCTCTGTGGGATTTATCACTTAATCTCTAGACTACCTGTTATAACTCCATGCCTCAATCGCATCTCCAAGGGAGGCCTGCACACGTTGGTTTGGTACTATTACTACGGAAAGACGGTCAAGTCTGAAATGCAGTTTGGGGTCACCTATGCAGACCCCCACATTGTAAACAGGATTAATCACAGCCACATATATATCGTCTATCCCTTGATGGCGAAACACTGTTACAGTTACACTGCCCTCTGGGCCGATACAGGGGAAGGCAAGTGGACGGCTTCTGGATATATTGCCCTTGACCTGACCCCACCTTCCCTGGTCTGGAGTTTATCGGGGGTCAGGACCCCGAGTCCTCACTCCTGCACAATTGCACACCAGCCATTATCTACACGTCCCCAACATGTATCCCGTTGAAAAATTCCAGCGACCTTCTTTACGGGAAACATGGGATGAAGGGGAAGGGAAACGGAGGGCCCCGAGTTCAGTTCTGTTAGGACCACGGAACAGGCTCTCACTCTACTTAACGGCTTGTGGCCACATTTTGGTCCCTCCGACCTTGGAGCCACTTCGCAGGGCTGACTATTATCCTAGCGGTCACAGGCAGGCGGCACCCCTGTGGGAAACGAGGATGTTGTCCAGGCGGGCGCCCTGTGCCTAGGTCCATGATTGGTGACCTATTTATAGACACTCTCACACCCATGCGGACCGTCACCCGGCCCCCCAGTGCCGCCGTGAGAGCCCAAGGGGACCGAGGTCTAGACAGGCAGCGACCGACGGACGTTGGAGAGGTGAATACAAGCTGCTCCTTCTGGATTCAAGCATCAGGTGAACGTTTTAGAAAATAGGAAGTGGGGGAAAAAATATCAATCGTTCTTCAGGATGTTTTCATTTTTGACACTGCTGCGGAAAATATGTAGGGAAATTATCCGGATGATTGATGGGTTTGTTTTGGTTTTTTTTCTTACCTATTTTGTTAAAATGTGTTACCGGCAGTAGAAGTAACATATGGTGTATCAACACAGACAGGGAGTTCTAGCCCACGCTCTGACGCGCACTCGTGAGATGTGGGGTAAGTCATTATTCATCCCTGGGTCTTCTTTCTCCTCAACTTTTACGAGTCAATGGTTTGGCCCCCAATTGTTTCTTCCGGGTCAAACAGGAAAAAGGATTCAATAAAACACACAGCTTTATTTTACTGCTCAGATACTAGACGATTTCCTCATGGCGAAGACAGTGTTAAATCTCTTAACAATACCGCTGGCACAAAAGATATTCAAGCTCAGGGTCCTCCGGTTCACAATTCATTCTTCCAAACGACGACGACGAGGAGGACTACAACCCTCTCGGCCCGTCTGTGCCAAAGGCAACGACTAGGCGGACGCAGGAGGCGGAAAGGGGAGCGGTTACCAAGTGAATGAGACCCTTTCTGACAGGGTTATTACGTCCCCCCGCCCCTTCTCCCCGGCCGGCGTGCGCTGGCTGGCTGGCAGGACAGGTCGCCCTGGGCGCTCTGGAGTTTTCGGGACACCTCGCCTGGTTTCTCACCGTCCCCCTGAGAAACGGCCCAGCTAGCGCAGCGTGACGGTCCTTAGCGTGGACGCCCTCACCTGGGAACTTCACGGGATGCAATTTCTCGGCCCCCACCTGCAGACTGAGATCCTGCGGGAAGGGCGCGGCATTCTGTGTTCTAGTTTCATCTGGGCCGACCCCAACGCACAACGTGACTTCCTGTGGACGTCCACCCACCGCGTCATCTCTTTGGGAGTCAGTCTCCTCATCTGTAACCCGGGTGATCATAGGAATGACGCAAGGGACTCTAACTATGGGCTCTAACTCCAAAATATGTCTTTTTTTTTTTTTTTAAACAGAGACAGAGAGAGTCAGAGAGAGGGATAGATAGGGACAGACAGACAGGAACGGAGAGAGATGAGAAGCATCAATCATCAGTTTTTTGTTGTTCATTGATTGCTTTCTCATATGTGCCTTGACCGCGGGCCTTCAGCAGAGCGAGTAACCCCTTGCTCGAGCCAGTGACCTTGGGTCCAAGCTGGTGAGCTTTTCTCAAACCAGATGAGCCCGCATTCAAGCTGGCACCCTCGGTGTCTCTAACCTGGGTCCTCCGCATCCCAGTCCAACGCTCTATCCACTGCGCCACCGCCTGGTCAGTCCAAAATATATCTTAAAGATATATTTCTCTTCATTCCTTGAGTCACAGCCACCCATGCCTCTCACCTAGATGGCTTCCTGACCGGTTTTCACGCTCCTGCTCCCAGTTCCATAGACTCGACTCCTCCCGACGCAGCCAGAGAGGCCGTTTGAAGGCAAAGGTCAACCGAGTCACGGCCCTGGATAACATCCTTGTGCGGTTTCCCATCCGTTATGCCCAGAACAAGACCCAGACGCTGGGCTGGGCTTACGGGGTGCCGCGTTATCTGTCAGCCTCCGGGTTTTTTCACACTTGTGCTGTTTCTCACTGTGACCCGGTGTCCAGGCGTTTCCTGCCTCAGGGCCTTTGCACTTCCTGACCGGCTGTCTGGAACAGTACCCCCCCTCAGAAGACTGGCTCTCTCCCACTGTGGACAGTTCAGCTCAGAGGTCAGCTGGAGGCACGACCTCCCTGACTCCTTATCTCTGGAGACCTTTCCCTGCCCCCGGGCTCTTGTCTCGCATCACCTTCCTAATTATTTTCTTCATCTTTCTTTATCACAACGAGAACGTTCCTGGCTCGTTTACTTATTGAACAGTAGGCTGTCTGTCCACTTCTGGAGCAGTGAAACTCCTTAAGGGCCAGGCTCTGTCGCTGCAGCCCTCCTGCTGTACGACAGCCAGTGGGGGGGAAAAAATTGCTGAACGGATTAATAACACACGAAAATCGTTTTTGGAAAACTCTGACCGTTAGCAAAAAAGATCCACGGTATTTTACCCCTGAAAAGAAACGCATCTATTTTTAGGAAGTTTCTGCGCTGAGAAACGTCTGAGAGAGCAGATTGCCATCAGGCCACCCTGGTCCAGCACAGGTCATGGTCAAAGGTGACCGGAAAGCCAGGATTGGGGGTGGGGGAGGGTTAAGCTTTCCTACGTCTGAACTAGTCTCCTTCTTCACAGGGGCCCCAGACACGATGACTAGCACACGCTGACCTCAAGACCCCTCCGGGTGGGCACACCCCGGCCGGGACGCGGGCTTCCTTCACGGGGTCACGGGAGACGGGGGCGGAGGGACCGCACAGGGGCAGAGGGACCGCACAGGGCCAGGCCTCAGAGGGGCGTGTGGTCTGAGAGCGAGGAGGGAGAGGTCCTCTCGTAACGCGGGGCAGGGGTCAGCACGCCTTGGGCTGTGGCGGTGCAGCTCCGAGGAGCGGGGCGCGACCGCGTGGACCGGAAGTGGCGGCAGGGGCCCCGCCGGAAGCCCAGGGATCGCCGTCCCCGAGCCCCTGCGCACAGCCCGTCGTAACACCGCCGGACAGTCTCTCGTTTCTGCATCCGTGACTAGGGGCGCCCCCTCCCCTTCCGTGATCTACGTCGTGGTTTGAATGAGAACATCTCCTTCAGGTTGGGGTTCTCGGAGCTGAGTATTAGGAACACAGCACTATGGGGAAAACCCAACAGAGACCAAAAAAAAACAAAAACCCCAAAAAAGATATCTAAGCACTTTTGTATAAGTAAGCTCCCCTGTGACAGCGGAAACAACGCCATAACTTCTGTCCCACTGAGATGCGACGCGAGGGAAAAATAAAAGAACGCACGTGGGTGCCACAGCCCAGCGCCAGGAAAACCCACAGGTCCGACCAGCTTCCAGGGTCCGGGCGGCTGACCACGCGGAGAAGAAGGCGGAGCTACCGCGGGGGGGGGCGGGGCGGAGGAGAAGGCGGAGCTACCGCGGGGGGCGGAGGAGAAGGCGGAGCTACCGCGGGGGGGGCGGAGGAGAAGGCGGAGCTACCCCGGGGGGCGGAGGAGAAGGCGGAGCTACCGCGGAGGGCGGAGGAGAAGGCGGAGCTACCGCAGGGGGCGGAGGAGAAGGCGGAGCTACCGCGGGGGGGGGGGGCGGAGGACAGTCTGCACTGACCCCACCCCCCACGTGGGTGAGCAGAACTTCACGCTCAAGGGAACCGGTCAGGACCCCCGGAAAGACGTCTCCCTGCACAAGGCTGGGGGGCCGGGGAAGGCTCGCTCTCAGAACAGAAATTCGGGAGAAGCCTTTTCCCTGTGGGGTCAGTGGACCCACTAAGAGAACCTGTGTCAGCTCCTGGTCACGGAAGATTTCGTGCCTTTCACGCAGGCCGAAAGCAGGAATTTCGCTTGAAGGAGAGTCAGGAAAGCGAGAATGGCTGGACTCGGTGGGTGGAGCAGCTCAGATAACACTCTTAAGCATAGGCCCCCGCCAAACTGCAAAGTCTATTCAACTAATAAAGAAATAAAACAAAACAAAACAAAAAACTGGCAATTTCTCTGAGTCTTTTCAGGGCTGCCCCTACCTGACATGTAAGAAACAAGGATCTCACTGGAGGGAACAAAAGTACCCTAAATACTTTTACAAAAGCCGGCCACAGGGTCTGACGGAGCGAAGCTGCGGACTCCAGCCTCCTGTTCTTCTAGCCGAAGAACGGGGGTGTCTTTTACTTTCCAGCCAGTGAAGTGAGGCGCCAGCTACCACCGCGGAACAAAACCAAAACTGGGCGAGTTTCTGTCGCGTCCAGCCCGTGGGTTGGGCCTGAGTTCAGCGAGGGAGCTCGTCTCCATTGCTGTGGATGAGGGGTGAGAGCAGGGAGGACGCAGGTGGACACAAACACCCGCGGCCCACGTGAGCGTGTGCTGTGCGCTCTAGCACAATCCGTGCCCTCCTGCCTCCCGGGACCTACTGGGCGGACAGAAGTCCAAAGTGCCGAGGGTCACGTGGGAGAGGTCACTGAAGGTGACCTGACTGTCGAAATCCCCACCCCAACCCCCCAGTTTCCAACGAGGCTTCTGAAACATACCTTAGACCAGGGGTCCCCAAACTTTTTACACAGGGGGCCAGTTCACTGTCACTCAGACCATTGGAGGGCCGGACTATAAAAAAAACTATGAACAAATCCCTATGCACACTGCACATATTTTAAAGTAAAAAAACAAAACGGGAACAAATACAATATTGAAAATAAAGAACAAGTAAATTTAAATCAACAAACTGACCAGTATTTCAATGGGGACTATGCTCCTCTCACTGACCACCAATGAAAGAGGTGCCCCTTCCGGAAGTGCGGTGGGGGCCGGAAAAATGGCCTCGGGGCCACATGCGGCCCGCGGGCCGTAGTTTGGGGACCCCTGCCTTAGACGATAATTGAATTGAATTCTTTGGCCCTGTCTTACAACCAAAGTGCTCTGGAAGAAGAACTGCTGAAATAAGCAGACTTCCGTGGTTCCAGTGATTGCAAGAAAGGAGACCCCTTACATCTTTTTGGTACAGTGTGTCCCCACGAGAACAACTCTCATCACTGGAAGGCACTGGGTGTGTGTGTAAACCATTCCTGAATCGTTACCGATCTATAATATATAGCGTTTATTTTCAACAGCCCGGACAGCTGGGATTCGGGCATGCTCCCACTTGGCAGAGCTCAGGGATCCGCTCTATGAAACCCCTTTCTGGACATCGAACAGACACCCAGCAGGCCTTCCACGCCGGCTCGCCTGAGGACCACGTGCTAGAGCTTTCGCACGGAGAGGACATCTGGCCCGGCGCCCAGGAGCTGATTGGAACCGAGGCAGGTGCACGTGAAGCGACCTTTCGGGTGAGAGTTCTGTCACGACCACTTTGCTCCGATCGGAGCTAAATCTGGCAAGTGTGCCTTGCAAAAACAGTCCCCGAAACCATGACCCAAGAGGAGAAATGACCAGGCTTACCACGAGCCCCTAATCAAATCCCAGATGAAGAAAAGCCTGGGTGGGGTTTTAAAACAGAAACAAGTGGAAACAGGAGGAGGGGTGACACAGCACTTCCGGGGTGGGGTTAACAGCTGGGTGGCGGGAGGGAGAAAAGCTCCTTCGCACCTGTGTTCCCTGGAACCCCTGTCCCCAAAGGCATCAGCCTGAAGGCTTCCTCTCTGCTCTGTCACGGCCTGGCTCCACCTCCCTCCCCACACCCACCGACACCCAGGGAACAGCCCCGCTCAGGTGTTGGGGGGGGGGAGGTTTACAGGCTTAGTTTGCACCATCCTTCCCAAAAGAGCCAGATCATCACCCCCCTCCCACCACGTTCACCCCAGGACGGTCGGCCAAGGAGGAGCCGTGGTCGGCAACTTACCGTAGATCGTCAGCTGCCCCCTGGCCACGTTCCTGCCCCGGGAGTTTTCCGCCACACATTCGTAGGGGCCGGCGTCCTCCTGCTGGAAGTTGGGGAGCTCGAGGACCCCGTCCGACTCGTGCCTCCGGGCTTTCCTCGCGATGGGCTTTCCGTCGGCTCGCCTCCAGAGAATCGTGGGCACGGGGCTGGGGGCCGGGACAGAGAGCAGGGCGTCAGGCGAGAGAACGTGGGGCCGTCCACGTGGACGCGATCCTGGGCTCCCACAGCCCCGTCCTGCTTGGTTCTGAACACACAGCCACACGAGTCTCGGACAGCGCTCCACCCCCCACCCCCCCCACATCAGGCACGCACGTATCACCATCAGGATTTTCTCCGCAGTCACAGCTCGAGGAGGACGGTGCAGGTAGCATTTCACACCAACATCGAAAACCTTTCCTAACTTAAACGTCATGTCATCTGTCTATCACAGGGGTCCCCAAACTACGGCCCTGCGGGCTGCATGCGGCCCCCTGAGGCCATTTATCCGGCCCCCGCCACACTTCCAGAAGGGGCACCTCTTTCATTGGTGGTCAGTGAGAGAAGCACATTGACCATCTCATTAGCCAAAAGCAGGCCCATAGTTCCCATTGAAATACTGGTCAGTTTGTTGATTTAAATTTACTTGTTCTTTATTTTAAATATTGTATTTGTTCCCGTTTTGCTTTTTTACTTTAAAATAAGATATGTGCAGTGTGCATAGGGATTTGTTCATAGTTTTTTTTTTTTATATTCCGGCCTTCCAACGGTCTGAGGGACAGTGAACTGGCCCCCTGTGTAAAAAGTTTGGGGACCCCTGATCTATCACCTCTGCCCTCCCTATCACCATGGAAATAAAAACAATCGTTTTAAAAAACAATTGTTGTGTTGTTGTTTTTTATTTCTCTGAGTACCTCTGTTTTCTTCCAAATCATAAACAGGACAATAGGAAAGACGGCCACATACAATGTAGCAGGCTGAGGATGGTCGCAAGTCCCTTTATACTCCTCCCATCATGATGCAGTTTACAGCCCTTCCCCTTGAACCTGGTGGGAATGGGGTGGGGTAGGGGGGCGTCTGGCAGACCCTGATTACTGAGATAAGGCAGAAGCGACTTGTGTCGGTTTCAAGGCTCCCCTGATAAGAAATTGGCAACTTCTCCTTCTTCACTCCTGGAAGCCTCCTTGGGGATCCTTCTGGACTTAGAGCAGTCCACATCAGGAGGAGGCTGATTTAGGGAAACTCTATTTAAAATGGTGAGATAAGGAAGAAAAAAAAAAAAAAGCAGCAGCCGGCGGGTTCCTGTGTGCCCGCTCAGCGGTTAAAACACACCTCAAACTGCAAGAGGGACATCACTGAGTCTGCCAACCCAGGGCCCAGTGAGCCAACCACAGCGTCTGAAGGTGGCCAGTTCCTGGGGGGGGGGGGGGGCACAGTTATTTACTTCTTTGTTTTCCATCAAAACACCCATAGAGAAGTAATTAGAGTAAAACACTTGCTCATCTTCTCTGGAAAAACCTGAGATGGTATTTAAACAATTAAAGCTATCCTCAGCTGCACTCACTGTACTTCCTTCCCGGGGGGGGGGGGGGGGGGGAGGGACTCAGGTTCCCGAGGAAGACAGCTAACTCAGAACGCAGAAGCCCAGGACCCTGTCTGCACCCTGGCACGTGTGTGTTTGCACATAACTGCTCAGACACAGCCTTTCCGCATGTACGTCCGTGGGTTCGTTTTCGGCAGCTGGGTGGCACACCCAGGCGTTTCTCTGCGGGCTGGAAGGGCTCAATTTGGGTCTTTTGTTTTTTATTCTAGTCGCATTCAAGCAGCATGAATAGGGTTTGATGCAAGCCCCGCCTGGATTGGGCGTACACCGCGAATCTGGTTCTCAAGGTTGAAAAACAAGGTTTTTCAAGATGTCCCCTCTCAAGTCCACCAACCATATTCCTAGCCTCTCGTAGCCGCACTCACCTTCCCCTGGATTGACCTTCTTTATATATATGTATATAATTTACAGTAAAAATGGGACCACATCATACTGTTTGGCAATCTGCTCCTAGTCTCCTAGCGATCAATCATGGGCGGTTTCTATGTCTTACGTGTTTTTTGTTTTTTTTTTTTAAACTTGACTTTAATGTCCGTACAGAGTTCGGTCGTACGACTATGTCATAATTTATGTAATGTGGAGGTTTTTTTGGGACATAAAAAATGGCTACTGTACTAATACTGTATCCAAGTCCAAGATACCATATCGGCTTATCCTGTTATGATTTGAAACTATGAAAACCAAAAGCATCCTTCTGCGCGATGTGAAAATAATATTAAAAAGAAAAAAGGAAAACATTCCCTCCACGGCTGCCGTATGACACAAGAACGTCACCTGAATACAGACTGACGCTGGTCGGGGCTTGGGGCAGCAGTGGCCTCGGCAGACACCGGGCGCAGGGGAAAGCCTAGGCAGGGACCCTACCGTGGGTCACCCAGACGGGCAGGGTGGGTGTGGGGGTTCGGTCCGGAGCGTCATGAAAATGCGCAGATGGGTTAAAACGTTCTCGTTTCTCACGGTAGTTTTACTGGTTGACGCCTTTTCTGCAGGGTTTACTGGTAAAATCAGAACCGACGTGCTTTGGGCCGTCCTGACACCCTCGGGCAGACAGGCGCTGGGAGAGCCCCCAGGTCCCCGGGTCGGCTGAGCTAAGGCTTGAACGATCCAGCCGTGACTAACTCTCAGACGGCTCCGTTCCACAGAGACGCCCTCCAGTCTTAACTGTCTCTGGTCAAAGCAGAAAGGAGAGACGGGCCATCTCAAGAGAAACTGAGACACATGTGATGCCGTCTCGGTGAACGGGGGCCTGAATGGGAAATCTGTTTTTCCATATAGCGGGCCTGACTGTCCCACCGTGAAGTCCCCCCCCCCCGCCCGCCCCCGTGTTCCTGTCATTCCGGGCCCCACAGGGAGTGCATTACAGGTCACAGCGAGGGCACAGAGGGCTGCCCAGACCCGCCCATCGCCTCTCCTTTCTGTCCACGTCAGGGGCAGCCTGACCCTGCACCCTGGTGGTCACAGGTCCCCCGTCTGTGGGGAGCGGACGCGTCTGCCCAATGACACGAAGAGAAAGTCTCGCTCTGCGGTCCCCCCTGAGCAGCCCTCACGGCACCCGCCCGCCCGGGGCGGGGGGCGGGGTGGACACGGAGACAGAACCAGAACTTACTTCCCCAGCGCGAAGCACTCCAGCCGCGCAGTTGCGCCCCTGGCGGTCGGCACCGTTTCCGGAAACTGCACCTCGATTTTGGGTTCGTACTCGCCCATCACGCCTGCGAACAAAGAGGAGGGGCTGAGTCCTGCAGGTGTTTTAAAAAATTTTTTTATCAACTTTTTTTTTTTTAGATTTTATTTATTTGAGAGAGAGAGAGAGAGAGAGAGGGAGAGAGAGGAGGAGGAGCAGGAAGCATCAACTCCCCTATGTGCCCTGACCAGGCAAGCCCAGGGTTCTGAACTGGCGACCTCAGCGTTCCAGGTCCATGCTTTACCCGCTGCGCCCCCCCGCAGGCCAGGCCCTGGAGGTGCTTGTAAACGCAGGCAGGTGTCTTCCTGTTATAATGGTGGGGGCTCCCGCCCCTCCTTGTCTGGCAGGATCCCATCCCTTCATTTGAAACCTGTCCCGCGGCCCGGCCTTGAGTGGCGGCGCGGGTCCCAGCGACAGCCAGAGAAAAACGTGTCACCGTGCCACGCCATCTGCTAGGACTGCATTCAGCAGGCAGCCAACTTTGCTTCTCAGAAATGCTTTCGATTCCCGGCCAGGGCACACAGGAGAAGCGCCCATTTGCTTCTCCACCCCTCCCCCCTCCTTCCTCTCTGTCTCTCTCTTCCCCTCCCGCAGCCAAGGCTCCATTGGAGCAAAGATGGCCCGAGCAGCGCTGGGGATGGCTCCTTGGCCTCTGCCCCAGGCGCTGGAGTGGCTCTGGTCGCGGCAGAGCGATGCCCCAGAGGGGCAGAGCATCACCCCTGGTGGGCGTGCCGGGTGGATCCCGGTCAGGCGCATGCAGGAGTCTGTCTGACTGTCTCTCCCTGTTTCCAGCTTCAGAAAATAATAATAATAATAATGGGATCAAATCTTCATCGCCAGGGAAGTCAAAGACATTGTGGGGTGTTTTTTTTCGGGGGGGGGGAAACATTGCAGAAAAATGTTTACATGTTTTAAAAAATACTTGTGTGTTTTCTTATGTCTCTATAAGGAAAAAAAAATCTGAGTCATCAGTCTGTGGCCACCAATGACCTCTTTTACGTCCAAGCTAATCCGAAGTCATCAGGAGTCAGTCCGCGCAAGGTAAGGTCCGAGGCCAGATTTCGTTCTATTCTGAGACCACGTGACAAGAAGACGAGGGGGCCCAGCGGAAACACAAGCTTGACGCCCTGCTCACCTGGCCAGGGGCACACTTGCCTCGAAGGTCACCCCCTCCCACTGTTCCATCTCCTGAAAAATGACTCTATGATTACGGCCGCGGGAGCGCAGCCGAATGACCTGGTCATTACTCCCGATCGGTCTCTCGCTGGCCTCGTGACCGCCACTCCTGGTGTTTCAGACCGTTCATTTTTCTACTCAGTTCCCGGTTGGTCGTTTTCTGCGGCATCTGACTCCGCCGTGCCAACAGAAAGCTTACTCAGACACAACGGGGACCCTCCCCACCCCTCATCCCTCCTTTAGGCTCCCCGTAGCGGAAGAAGAGACGAGGGGCCGCAGAAGAAGCAGCTGAACGCCGGGGACGGACGGACAGACGGACGGGGGCGGGTGCCAGGACAGAGACACGTCTGCACCTGTTTGGCAGAGGTGACCCTTGCCCTCTGCAGCCTCCGAGTCTGGGGAGCGTGAAGGGGACCGCGTCCGTGTGTGGAGCGCCAGCGCAGAACGCTGGGAGAGACACCCGTGAGCCGGGCTCGCTGTGGGGGAGGCGTGTCGGCCGAGGTGCCAGGGTGGCCACACTCGTGTACTTCCCTTCACAGGCAGGCGGGAAGGGGGCCGGGTTCCGGAGGGACCCTGGAGCTCCTGGGCTCAGCCTTCGGAGGCTTGGCCACCTGGGGTGCACCCTCCTCTGCAGAGCAATGCCCGGCCAGCGACCTGGTCTCAAAGAGACGCCCCCGCTCACACCCGCTTACATCACACTTCTAACCTGTCCCTGCCCGTCACAAGCAAGCTGTCATCTCAAAGACGTTCACCCCGTCTGTCTGTCTGTCTGTCTTCAGCCTCGCAACAAACTAGCGAGCGTTCAAGGTCGCCGCTCTGGTCCCTGAGTCCTCTCACTGCTGCGGGGAGCCCCCTGCCCCAGATGGGACAGGCTCAGATACAGAAGCGGACCCTCCCGCTCCTGCTCCCGCCCCTCACTCTCCCCGTTCCCTTGCGCTTGGGTTTGGGCTTGCTTTCCTGCCTGCCTTCCCCACGTCCCGTCCCCACGCAGCGATCCTGCACGGCAGGGCTGTGGACCTGCTGCTCGGAGCCGTGTCCTGATGGCCCCTCGCACAGCAGACCTGTGGCTCCGAGCACAGGGAGGGAGTTAACACCTCCGAGCTCCATGTGTGGGGCCGCTGCCTGCGCAGAGCACGGCGCTAATTAAAAACAGATCCAGAGAGAGAGAGAGAGAGAGAGAGAGAGAGAGAGAGAGAGAGATCTGTGTAACGCCCAGAAAAGCCAGACAGTCTGCACGGCAGGGTAGCCCATGTGGGAGGGGCCAAGCCCAGGAGGGGACCCTGTGAGGGTGGGGGCCGTGTGGTCCCCCCAGCTCCCCCTACCCCGCCTCCTCTTCATAAACATGGCCTATGAGTCGCGTGTCTCTGACCAGCTGTAAACTATCACCACGGGGCACGGACCTCTCCCACAACCTCGTCCTGAGCAACCGAAATGTGACTGGGACGCGGACTCGGGTCCCCAGATTCCCCCGAGCTGTGGTGTCCCCGTCCCAAAGCCTGCCTGTGAAGACCCACGCTCTGAGTCCACTCCCGGGGTGCCCTTCGCCCCCCACTCCCTGCCCCTGGGACCCGTTGGCAGCCCACAGTGGTCTCCAGGGCCCGGGGAGTGTCAGTCCTTTCTGCCCGTCTCTGTTTCCTAGCACTTCTTAAAATAAAGAGAGAAGCCTATTGACGTATTATTTATAACCCAAGAGACTGAGCCGTGTTGAGTGCCCGATTCCACGGCGGTCAGTAAACTGGCCGAGTGCTGAGCCGTCCCCAGTGCCGGTTGGAGAACATTTCTGTCCCCTGACAAGACCCATTATGTGCTCGCCTGTTCATCCCCAGAACGGGTCCCCGCCCAGCAACAGGGTCCTGTCCCTGCACCCCGACTTCCTCTGGACGCCTCACATAAAGGGGACCCGACGACACGGGGTCCTCGCCCCCGGAGGAACCGTGGAGGGTCCTCCCCGCCGTAGCAGGTGTCGGCGGTTCACCGTCTGGAGGCACCGTGTTCCCGGCGCCCTCTGCTGGGTGCGTTAGTCCCTGAGGGACACTGTAACAAAGGGACACAAACTGAGTGGCCAAGAGCAAAACAGAAGTATTCTCTCAGCGTCCCGGAGGCCGGACGCTGGGCACAAAGGTGCAGACAGGGTTGTGCTCTGTCCTCAGACTCGGGAAGGGTCATTCCCGCTTCTTCCCGGTGCCTGGAGGTGGCTCTCAATGGCTGGTGTTCCCCGGCTTCCAGCGGTGACACGCCAATCTCAAATTCTGTCGTCACACGGCACTGTCCCTGAGTCTCCCCACCATCTTTTCTTTTTTTTAATTTTTCTGAAGTGAGAAGCGGGGAGGCAGACAGACTGCCGCATGCGCCCGACCGGGATCCACCCGGCACGCTCACCAAGGAGCGATATTCTGCCCATCTGGGGCTTTGCTCCGTTATAACTGGAGCCAGTCTAGCACCTGAGGCAGAGGCCATGGAGCCATCCTCAGCGCCCTGGCCAACTTTGCTCCAATGGAGCCTTGGCTTTGGGAGGGGAAGAGAGAGACAGAGAGGAAGGAGAGGGGGAGGGGTGGAGAGGCAGATGAGCACTTCTGTGTGCCCTGGCTGGGAATCGAACCCGGGACTCCTGCACACCAGGCCGACGCTCTACCGCTGAGCCAAAAGGCCAGGGCCTACCCACTGTCTTCTTTTAGGGACACCAGTCACACTGGATTAAAGACACACCCTCCTGCAATGACCTCATTTAAACCAGGTACCTCTGCCATGGTCCTATGTCTCAGTTAGGTCATATTACAATATCACGTTATCTTTTGGGGGGACATAATTCACTCCTCAGCACCCCTCGATGGGCATGAGGATGCTCCCCCCGTGGCTCCGGCGGGTCCTGTTCCACGGACATTCACACAATCCGTGGACATCTGCCTCTCACTCCCCGTGCCGCGTCCGCGTGGCCGGCCGCTCTCCCGCCTCGGGTCTCAGCGCAGCGACCCCGTCTCCCAGGAGTGCTCTCTGATCGCCCCGAGCGGGTCCCCGCCGCTCTGCTCTTCCCCGCGAACGCCTCTCTCCTTTATCTCCCACGAGGTATGACCCCCTTGTCTGTCACGGGCGAGACTCTCTGCCTTCCCTCTGGATCCTGACGTGCGTGCCGGGAAGGACCGTCTCCCGCTTATGCATCTCTCTAGCCCAGGGATCCCTAAACTACGGCCCACGGGCCGCATGCGGCCCCCTGAGGCCATTTATCCGGCCCCCGCCGCACTTCCGGAAGGGGCACCTCTTTCATTGGTGGTCAGTGAGAGGAGCATAGTTCCCATGGAAATACTGGTCAGTTTGTTGATTTAAATTTACTTCTTTATTTTAAATATTGTATTTGTTCCCGTTTTGTTTTTTTACTTTAAAATAAGATCTGTGCAGTGTGCATAGGGATTTGTTCATAGTTTTTTTTATAGTCCGGCCCTCCAACAGTCTGAGGGACAGTGAACTGGCCCCCTGTGTAAAAAGTTTGGGGACCCCTGGTCTAGCCTCTACCTCCGCCTCCTCCCTCCGTAGGTGCACGGGAACAACCCACGGCCATCAAGCACCGTGTGTAGAAATGGGGCCGCCTGGCAGGCGACGTGGTCATCTTCAGCGACCTGGACGTGCCTGTCCCAGGGCGTCCCTTTCCTGGGTGTTCTGCGTCCCTCGCCCGTCCTCGCTCGGGACAAGACGCGTGGAGAACAAGTGTGGGAGGGAGGCAGAGACGCAGGAAGGTGGACCTTGACGCTGTGACACGGCCGACAGTCGAACGGCTGTGCCTCTTCCCCCCGGCACGGAAGTCCTTCTTAAGTGTGATCACGGCTCCTCGTCTGCTGCATCCGCTCAGAGGAGATGATGTTTCTCGACAGGGATCCGCGCAGGTGGTTTACGTGGTCAGGCGGAGCGGTGTCCGGGTTGTGTCACGTCTGTTTATGACCCGAGACAGCGTTCGCAGCGGCGACGCAGCATGGTCTGCATTGATCACGCCGGTGCCGGTGCTGGTGCCGGTGCCGGTGCCGGGACGCAGAGATACAGACCGGAGACGGGCAGGATGGTGTCCGCAGCCTGCTGAAAGCACGTCCGCTCCTGTCCAGGCTGCCTTTTATTTATGAAAGCCGTAAAAAAAAATGAAGAAAGCCGTGTTCTCCGCCCGCCTGCGACTGTGTGTAGGGAACACGGGTGGGCCGAGCCGTTTAATTTGGCGACATCTGCCGAGGGCTACGTCCTGATTTGACCGTTTCTCTCATTTTTAACGAGGTTGGCCTTTATTTTCTGCATTACATCAAAAAAGCTGTTGCTTTTTTAATTTTTTTTTTTTTTTTTTTAAGAAACAAAGGCCCCTTAAACAGGAGTGCACTTTCCAACTCATTTCTCTGACCACCTGCACACGTTTGAACCTAATTGGCGTGCAGCTGCTCCGGTGAGCCACAGAACATTAGGCAAAAAGAGCGAGGCCATCGATGGAATTGGTCCCCAACCCGTTCTCTGTGCTGCAAACGACTTAAAAACAGGAGAGAAGACAGGAAGGGCGGTCCTCACTGGGTCTAGCAGCCCAGGAGAAGTGGCAGAGGGCGTGGAGTGCCATCAGGATGGACCAGGATATACACTCGCCGTGACATTCTTTTTCTCCTGCGTGAGATGTACCACCTGCCTGCACAGACACTTCTGGCTTCTCATTCTAAATAAAGACACCTCCTGTATACCTACTTTTAAACATAAAGTACAGCCCTGGCCAGTTATCTCAGTGGATAGAGTGTCAATCCGGCGTGTGGAAGTCCTGGGTTTGATCCCCGGTCAGGGCACACAGGAGAAGCGCCCATCTGCTTCTCTTCCCCTCCCTCTCTCCCTTCTCTCTCTCTCTCTTCCCCTCCCACAGCCAGTGGCTCAGTTGGTTCGAGCGTTGGCCCCTGGTGCTGAGGATAGCTTGGTTAGCCTGAGCATTGGCCCCAGACAGGGGTTGCCAGTTGGATTCCGGTCGGGGCACATGTAGGAATCCGTCTCACTATTCACTCTCTCCCCTCCTCTCAGTTAAAAACAAATAAACAAACAAAAAAACAACAAAAATCAAAACATAAAGTGAAAAAAAATAGTCTTAATTCATTAAAACACATAGTCCGTGCTTTCTGTTTTTCTGAGTAAGAGAGTCACCATAACAACAGTGAGATACAGCACTTACCGTTCTGTACAGTGGAGTCCTCAGGAGTCCGGGGCTCAGCTATACAGACATTCCAGTGAATCTAATTCAATAGATAATCACTGGACAGCAGCCGCCCACCACGCACAGACTGCGCCCGGCGATGGTGCGGGCAGGGCCTGACTCAGCCCTGACCGTGATGTGTGTGACCCCTGTGTGACCCCTGCCGACGGGGCTGACTCAGCCCTGATTGTGATGTGTGTGACCCCTGTGTGACCCCTGTGGGCCGGGGCTGACTCAGCCCTGATTGTGATGTGTGTGACCCCTGTGGGCCGGGGCTGACTCAGCCCTGACCGTGATGTGCGTGACCCCTGTGGGCCGGGGCTGACTCAGCCCTGACCGTGATGTGTGTGACCCCTGTGTGACCCCTGTGGGGCGGGGCTGACTCAGCCCTGACCGTGATGTGCGTGACCCCTGTGGGGCGGGGCTGACTCAGCCCTGACCGTGATGTGTGTGACCCCTGCGGGGCGGGGCTGCCTCAGCCCTGACCGTGATGTGCGTGACCCTGCGGGCCGCTCGCTGTCAGCACCCTGCACGGGAACGTGGCCTGTGCCGGCGATGGCTGCTTGCTGAGTCAGTCACAGCGCAGCTGTCTGATGAAGACACCTAGAAACCCGACCTTTTCCCTAAACCAGGGGTTGCCCACTGCCCAACATTACACCTCCCCGAGGGCGTGAGTTTCTGATCCAGTCTGTTGAGAGGGAGCCCCAGAACCTGCACCTCTACCACGTCCCTGGCTGACGTGAATGCTGCTGGCTGTGGGATGACCCTTTAGGGACATCTGTGGTAGCCACGGGGTTAAGTTACAGCAGGAAGACCCCCTCTTGCCATCAGTGGACAGCTACGGGCTAGTCCCTGGGAGAGGCCTGTCCTGGGGTCCCCCCCTGGGAACAATGCCCATCAAAGTGCTTGGATCCAGTAGACGACCTCGTGGCAATAACCAACCCCTTTTCAAAGCCTGGAACACGGGGACGGCTGATGGCCCACGTCTGCAAGAACACGGCGTTGAACAAAGTCCCTGGCAGCACTGCGGAGGCCGAGAGAGAAGTCAGCTGCGCACCACGCCTGGACAGCTCCCGTGGGCAGAGCCTGTGTGGGCAGAGCTGCCTGCCACAAGAGTTGGCCAACACCTGCCTGTGCTGGAATCCGTGCTTGCTCAAAAAAAGCCCCAGCAGGGACGGCTCCAGACACCCCCAGTGCGGGCTTGTCTGCTGAAGAGAAGAAATCGCAGAGAGGGTCCTATGAGGAGTGACCACGTGGACTTCCTTGAGAAACACGCTGTCTCGTCCATCAACGTCAAATGTCTGCAGATTGCTGATCAGTCCCACCAACGCCCTTGTCCGAGTTCACCGTTGCGCCCCTTTACAAAAAGGCTTGTTTTGCTCCGGGTGGAAGGAGACATTGTGGGGTCTAGGCGGCTGTCCAAAGAATCTCTTCTGCCATGATTCACCGTCCCGTAGGATAAGTCCTACTGGATTTGAGGCAGCAGCTGTCCCAACAGGAGCCTCCCCCCCCCCGCAGCTGGAGAGGTGAGGGGCTGGGGTAAGGGACCTGGGGGCTGGGTATCGCCTGTGAAACTTGGGGTTGCAAGCTGACCTCAGAAACCTGTGCGTTGTGCAAATAAACACCAGGAGGGGACCCCCATCCAGCCTGCCTCCCTCTCCTCCCTTCTCAGTCACCTGCAGAGAGGCAAGGAACCGGAGTTACCCCAGAAGGGGGCTCTTTCCTGCAAAGGTAGAGCCATTCTACCTCGCCTGGGACAGTTAGGGGTGCGTGTGAAGTCCCGAGGTCAGGTGCTCCCGGCTGCCAGTGTGGGCGATTCATTACAACGGTCACCACCATCTTTCAGGTCAAAGCAAGCCCGCGGCTGTCGTCCCCCCGAGGAAGAACTCTTCCTTTCCCCCTGCGAACTAGTTCTCGGTGGCGTGCGGATCTCAACAGCGCCTCTTCCCTCAGACGCGCACACCTCGGTCCTACGTCTGTGTTGGCGGAATCCTCCCGGACGAGGGTGTGGCTGGCTGGCTGGTCCTCAGATGTTTCAAGATATTACTAAGTGGTCAGTATGGGCACAGTTTTTCTGTGCAGGGACAGACAGCAACGGTCCCGCTCACGTTCTGTGAACCATGCGGTCTCTCTTAGGACCACGCGCTGTCAGTGCTGCTGGGAGGCAGCCGTAGACAATAGGTGAAAAAAGGGGGCGGGGCTCTGTTCCAATAAAACTTTATCTACAAAAGCAGTGGTGGGTGGGCTGTATTTGGACGAACGCCTGAGTCCCTGGTTTAGGGGCGACAGGCGAGTCTGGGAGAATCGGGAGAACGCACGGAGAAACTATTAGAACTCACAGAAGATTCCAGCAAGCTTGCCAGACGTTGCATCACAAGAACAATAGAGTTTCCACACATCAGCAATAACTAATTAAAGAACGCGATTAAAAAAAAAAAAAAAAGCTGCCGTTGACAATGGCAGCCAAGATGACAGAGAATCTAGGCATTATCCAAACGACTTAGCATTTCAATGGAGAAACAGTCTAAACTTTATTTATACAAAAACAGGCCACGGGCCCTGGCTGGTTGGCTCAGTGGTAGAGCGTCGGCCTGGCGTGCAGGGGTCCTGGGTTTGATTCTCGGCCAGGGCACACAGGAGAAGCGCCCATCTGCTTCTCCACCCCTCCCCCTCTCCTTCCTCTCTGTCTCTCTCTTCCCCTCCCTCAGCCAAGGCTCCATTGGAGCAAAGATGGCCCGGGTGCTGAGGATGGCTCTGTGGCCTCTGCCCCAGGTGCTAGAATGGCTCTGATTGCGGCAGAGCGAGGCCCCGGATAGGCATTCTGGATGGATCCCGGTCGGGCGCATGTGGGAGTCTGTCTGATGCCTCCCTGTTTCCAATTTCGGAAAAATACAAAAAAACACACACAAAAAAACAGGCCACGCACTGGCAGGGCTGGGCTGGCCGGCAGGAGGGGGAGGAGCCTGCCCACCTGGGTGACACACACACTCTGGACCTGCCGCCCGGGATTCCTGTTCTCTCACTCGCTCGGGTTGGACATCTCCTCATGGAAGGAGGGGCCGACTCCCAAGCCCAGGTTAGGTTCCCTCGTGCCCGCCGCCCCGGGGGCCACGCCTGTTGCATAAACTCACTGCAGCCTGGGAGCTCTTAGCACAAGAGACACTTCCGTGCGGCTGGGCTGTGTTACTCCGCTGCTCTTCCTGGAGGGGCCCACTGGCGTCTCCGAATGCAACCCGGCTCCTGGGCCAGATGGAACGGTGGGGACCTAGACTTCGGTGTCCCTGGTGGCGAGTACACAGCAGGTGCTCAGTCGTATTTGTAGGTGACGAGCAGAAGCCAGCGAATTCCCTGTGTCGCCTCTATTCTGGGCTGGACACCTCCGCTCCCTGCTGTCCAGTCCAGATCCCTCCGTCTGTCCATGTGTTTCTTGGGACTCAATTCCGTGATTCCAATGAAGAAACAAGACTTCAGACTCATCATTGATTGGGATTTCTCTAAGACTGCGGGTTCGCAGGGGCTGAGCTCACGAATGCTTTTATTTCATAGTGTAACACACACAAGTTCTATACAGGTGCTTCCTCACGGTCCAGCTCAATGACCATCTGAGACCTTTGGTCCCCGTGGACCTAAGATGGAGTTGATGGAATTAGAGGTTCAAAGGTGACTGCCAAGTTCCTAAGCTTGCCAAGCCTTCAAAACATCTGAAGCCAGGAGGACACTATTTTATTTTTAAGTGAGAGGAGAGGAGATAGACAGAATCTCACATGCATCCCAACAGAGATCCACCTGGCAACCTCTGCCTAGGGCTGACGCTCAAATCAACCAAACTATTTTTAGTGCCTGAGGCTGATGCTCGGACCAACAACCTAGCCTCAGTGCCTGGGGCCAATGCTCAAACAAATTGAGCTACTGGCTGTGGGAGGGAAAGAGGGAGAGAAGGGGGAGAAGGGAGAAGAGAAGGAGATAGTCACTTCTCTCCTGTGCCCTGACTGGGAATTGAACCCAGAATGTTCATACTTCAGGCTTACGCTCTATCCACTGAGCCAAACGACCAGGGCCCGAGGACGCTATTAAGTCAGATTAGCAATGCCAGTTTAGCGAAGTATCTCACATCCATTAGTCATTTAGATGTTCTCATACAACAGGTCCTACACCCACAGTTCCTCAACTGCGATGTTAGAGAATTAACAGCAAGACGGGCTCACAGTGACAGAGCCACACCACAGGTGCAACTAGAAGTGAGAGCAAAACAAAGCCAAGTGTTTCGGCAGAAAGTCTAGACCTTAAAGCGACATAAAATTACGTCTAAGTGAAGGGCGCCCCTCCTCCTGTTGCCAGGCAGAAGTTGCATCCTTGCCGTTTAAATGACAGGTTGTCCATCAAAGGCTGTGGATCCAGTTTACAATCAAAGGGATCCTCTTCTTGAGCGGGTTTTAGATGTGACCGCTGGGCTCGCTATGTGGCTTAAAAATGACGTTGATCTGCTCCCAGAGACGCACACTGGTTGCTAATGCTCCCTGGAGGACCTCGGGCAGCGAGGGCAGCATTTGGAGCAGGGGTAGTCAGCCTTTTTATACCCACCGCCCACTTCGGTATCTGTAAAATTTTCTAACCACCCACCGGTTCCACAGGAATGGTGATTTATAAAGTAGGGAAGTCACTTTACTTTATAAAATTTATAAAGCAGAGTTACAGCAAGTGAAAGCATATAACAATAATCACTTACCAACTACTTTATGTCGGGTTTTGCTAAGTTCAGCAGAATAAATCTTTATAAAACTTACTATAGTTAAATCTGTCTTCTTATTTATACTTTGGTTGTTCCACTACCACCCACCATGAAAGCTAGAGCGTCCCCTAGTGTGCGGGAGGGACCAGGTTGACCACCACTAGTGGGCGGTAGGGACCAGGTTGACCACCACTAGTGGACGGTAGGGACCAGGATGACCACCACTAGTGGGCGGTAGGGACCAGGATGACCACCACTAGTGGGCGGTAGGGACCAGGTTGACCACCACTAGTGGGCGGTAGGGACCAGGTTGACCACCACTAGTGGGCGGTAGGGACCAGGATGACCACCACTAGTGGGTGGTAGGGACCAGGTTGACCACCACTAGGGGACGGTAGGGACCAGGATGACCACCACTAGGGGACGGTAGGGACCAGGATGACCACCACTGGTTTAGAGAGTCGCCCGTGAGCAGCAGGCAGTGCCATGATGGAGCCTACATTAGAATGTAGCCTCAGATTACAGGATGACCTGGGGATTCTGGTTTCCCCTGGCTGTTTTTTTTAGGCTTCCTTTGGTCTTAGAGTCGGAACCTTGAGGAGAATGTGGTCTGCTGAGCCACGAGGAGGGCATGGAGGTAAAGGCTGAACGAGGGGAGGCACAGGCACTGTGCCCGGGAGTGTCCTCTGCCCAGGGAGCGGCAGGTGCCCGTGTGGCAGCGTGTGTCATTACCCGGCCCGCACAGAGCTGAGACCGCACTACAGTAGGGTGGAGTTGTGACTGGAAGTCAAGATGTCGTCTAGAAGGAACCTCAGTTATAACTTGTAAGTTGCCCAGCTTTATTTTATTTTTTTGTATTTTTCTGAAGTTAGAAGTAGGGAGGCAGACAGACAGACTCTGTATGTACCTGACCAGGATCTACCTGGCATGCCCACCAGGGGCGATGCTCTGCCCATCTGGGGCATTGCTTCATTGCAACTGGAGCCATTCTAGCGCCTGAGGCAGAGGCCACAGAGCTGTCCTCAGTGCCCGGGCCATCTTTGCTCCAGTGGAGCCTTGGCTGCGGGAGGGGAAGAGAGAGACAGAGAGGAAGGAGAGGGGGAGGGGTGGAGAAGCAGATGGGCGCCTCTCCTGTATGCCCTGGCCGGGAATCGAACCCAGGACTTCCACACGCCGGGCTGACGCTCTACCACTGAACCAACCAGCCAGGGCCTAGGTTGCCTATTTTAATAGCTAAGAAAACTGAGGACCAAAGAAGTGATGTGACTTGTGTTTGTAGTTGGTCTGGACAAACCCCCAAATTCCCATGACTTTTTTTTCTTTTCCTTTGGTTTCCTTTCGATCCTTTCTCTTCCTGTCTCTTCCCTTCCCTTCTTTTCTTTTCTTTTTTTTTGAATTTTTTAAAATTTTTTATTTATTCATTTTTAGAGAGGAGAGGGAGAGACAGAGAGAAAGAGAGGAGAGACAGAGAGAGATGAGGGGAGGAGCTGGAAGCATCAACTCCCACATGTGCCTTGACCAGGCAAGCCCAGGGCTTCGAACTGGCAACCTCAGCATTTCCAAGTGGACGCTTTATCCACTGCATCACCACAGGTCAGGCCCCTTCCTTTCTTTTCTTTCATAAGAGGAAGGAAGATAGTAACGCAGACTCCTGCATGCACCCAGACCCGGGTCTGCCTGGCAATCCCTGTCTGGGACCGATGCTTGAGTTTCGAGCTATTTCTAGTGCCTAAGGCTGATGTGCTCCAACCGAGCTATCCTCATTGCCTGGGGTCATGCTGGAACCAATCAAGCTGCTGCCTGTAGGAGGGAAAGAAGGAGAGGAGAGGAGGGTGGGAGGGATCCATGACTTCTTGATTTGTAGTCCTGCCCTGCACTTAGGTGAGGCCACAGCAAATAAGTCAGGCTGGTGGGCACAAACCAGGGATGCTGTCACCGCACGTTCAGCACGTGACCTTCTGTCCCCTTCCCCCACACCGTCACCCTCTAGCTGCAGGGAGCTGGGGTTCTCTGTTTGGTCCTCCAGGTCACAAAGCTGGACTTCAGGTGTGAGGACGAAATGCTTCGAGGCTGACCTTGACCGGCATTCTCACGGCTCGATAAAATGAGGCTGGGGGAAGAGGTGAGGACATGGAAACATCCGGTCTGTGGTCCTGGTTGTATCAGAGGACACACGTTTTAAACGAGTCAAAGTTATATCGAAGTATAACAGACATTCAGAAAAAGGAAGTTTACATTTTTAACTTCCCAGGACTACCTGGTATGTATACAGACTCAGGATACATGTGCAACAAAGTATATAAATACGGAAATGGGGGGGGGATAGAAAGACAGAGAGAGAACAGAATGAGAGAGAGAGAGGCAGAGAGAGAGGCAGAGAGACAGCTGGATCAGCAGGAAGAGAGAGAGGACCTGGCACTCGAAGACCAGGCAGAGCCCTTGTGCCTGTCCCCTAGTGTCCCTTCTGTTTAGAGTCCCCATCGGGGTGGCTGGTCAGGACCAACACCTTGGGTGCCGAGCACGAAGCATCCGGCAGACCCTACTTGCACGCTGCCCCGTACTTGCCTCGGCTCCTAGAAGCACCACCAAGACCCGGCGACCAGTCCTCGGCCAGTCTCAGGCTTTAAAAGTGGGAACACGGGCAAAGGCCAAACCATCCCTTTCTGTTCCATCAGTACCTGTGTGCCCGTGAGGTCCACAGACACCCTCACGGGCATAACCTCTGGTCACCCCTGGGGACGCAGGCAGGGGTAGAACTGGGAGAGGGCCCGGGCGTGCCAAGGTCACGCAGCCCTGGGGCGCGCTGGTGGCAGGGACCGCACAAGCTCCCTGGGACCGACAGGGGCCGCATCACCCTTGATCTGTCTCAGGCCCTGAGCCGACGTTCGCGCTGGGCTTTCTATGACTCGCTGTAACCTTCTGGGCTGGAAACAATGGCTCACAGACCAGCACCGCTTTGCTGGACCTGAGGAAATAACCTACACTCTGAGGACGTCTTGTCCTCCAGGGTCCGACTGACCGCACGTAGCGAGGGGCGTGAGCGGCCGTGGCAGGTGGCTCCGGGCGGGCAGTAAACTCCTCTGCTCGGTCACATATTGGAGGTAGAGGGAGTGTGAGGCATCTGAGAGAGTGTCTGGGATCTCCGTGACCACGTGCATCCTTCGCTCACCTTGCACTAATCCCTCGAGCGCAGCGTCCCCGAGTCCCGGAAACCGCGTGCCGGCAGCGACCCCAGCTTCGCTCTCCCAGAGTCCACGCGAACAAGAAGATCACCTGTATTTTGCAGCCTCTTCTTGATTTATTCTTCCCCTTCCCCTTCCTCCAGACGAGAGCTAATGAAAGTACCTATCTTGTGCTGAGTGGTGGGGTTCGAGCACCCACTGTAGGCACTCCTGCCAGAGCAGGAAAGACACACGGTGCGATTTCTCTGTGCAACTCCCGCAGAAATTAAGCACGGATGGGCATTAATTGCTCAAGAATGGGATCCTTAGTCAACTCATTTTGGGATAGAACGTTCCAACGATGAGCATTCACCATCTCCCAGCAGGTGTAAGAGAAACGCGGACAAATCTAAGAGCTGAGGCCACGGCGGAGTCGTGGATCAGCTGAGGCGCCGGATGGCGCTGGGGTCCCGTCTGCCATGGTCCCGAGGTCTCTCCTCCCGCCTCTGAAGCGGCAGCCCCGTGACGTGTCTCCTCGGCCGCGTCTGGGTGTGTCTGCATCAGCGTGTCACTGAGTTTCTTACGATGAGTCGTCCAATGGAGCCACGGCACTGGGAAGACAGACCCTGTGGCATCCATGCCCTGTGGGAAGAGGCCTGAGAGGCTGCCTTTGTAAAATAATTCTGTATAAAATACCCCTGCAGCACGTGTCTGTGAAAAATCCCTTCATCCTTAGATCTGGGGAGGCGGGAGTGACAGCCAGGGACAGAACTGGCCCCTGGCCGGCCTCACTCTGCAAACGGATGCGTTTCCACGTTTATTTGACAGGATTCCGCTTCACTCCATGTCTTCACTTGCCACGTGGCCAGTGCTGGATGGAAACTGCTCTGTCCTGGACCACGCAGCAGGTCGTGTGGGTCCTGGGTCCTGGGGTCAGGGGCGTGGGTCCTGGGTCCTGGGGTCAGGGGTGTGGTTCCTGGGTCACGGCGTCAGGGGTGTGGGTCCCGGGTCACGGCGTCAGGGGCGTGGGTCCCGGGTCACGGCGTCAGGGGCGTGGGTCCTGGGTCCTGGGGTCAGGGGCGTGGGTCCTGGGTCACGGCGTCAGGGGCGTGGGTCCTGGGTCACGGCGTCAGGGGCGTGGGTCCTGGGTCCTGGGGTCAGGGGCGTGGGTCCTGGGTCACGGCGTCAGGGGCGTGGGTCCTGGGTCACGGCGTCAGGGGCGTGGGTCCTGGGTCATGGGGTCAGGGGCGTGGGCAGGGCAGGCTGACACGGAATGCACACACACCAGAAGGACCCTCTGCCGGAGAGAGTCCAGCCCCCACCACGCAGAGAACCCTTTCTCTCGCCACGGGAGAAGCCATGCATCTGGCTCCACAAATAATGGCTGAAATAATATTCCTGATTTCCCCTTACAGCCTGTCTAGTAAAACCAGGTCGGTACAGGGCGCTCCCGTAAGCCCAGCTGCTGCCCCAGGAACCCGAGTCACCCCGATTCCCACCTCGTTGCGTCCCACGCCCGGCACGTCTGGGTCCCGGCAGCCTGGCCTGCAAACCACCCCCTGGCTCCATGCGCTTCTCGCCTCCTCCTTCAAGCTCCTCTCCCAGCTGAGTCACCGCAACCAACTTCGGTGGACTTCCAGCGTCCAGGCACACTATTTAAAGGTCTGCTTCCCACGGAGCGAAGATTTCTTTTTAAAAACACACACCTCACTCTCTTGCATGAAATCCCCGGAGGGCCCCACATGGCACTTGAAGTAACGCCCAGTCTTCTCCCCACGGCCCCGTGAGCTGACCCAATTCCCTCCCAGCCTCCACGCAGACCGCCGTCCGCCCCGCCCTGCTCACCGCGCTCCGACCACGCTCACGGTCTCCGTGCTCCCTGGACTAGCCGGTCGTTCATTCAGACCTCAGGGCCTTTGCGTGTGATGTGAACACAGCCTTCAACGCTCCTCCCTCTGAGGCTCTCGGGTGACTTCCTCTCACGCGGGACTCGGTGGATGTCACCTCCTAGGAGGCTCTTCCCGACAGCCCACCACATGGAGCCCCAGGGCTCCCGTGCGGGCCTGTTTATTCCTCACTAAAACAACCAGGACCTTGCTTCTACCTCTCTGTCTTTGTTTTCACCAGTATGCCCCGGAAATATATGTAAGTGCCATGAGAGGGGCCTTCCTGTTCTCACACGCTGGCTCCCAGAGGGGGGAAGGTCACAGAGCAAGCGTCACGTAAGCACCTGTTACCTGCACGGCTAAAGGAGCGAAAGACGGGAATCGACATTATCTGCTCGAAACTGTAACCTAAGGCGGATGCTGTTGAGGTGCTGGGGGACCCCCTACTGACGTAGCCGGTCTGCAGACACCCAGGGCTGGGGTGCAGGGTCACAGCCACACTGGGCAGAGACACCGGGCTCCAGGTGTGAACTGCCAAGTTTGTCTTGCATAAACCCAGGCCAGCGGCGGCATTGTGAAACACGGGGGTGGGGAGTTCCTACCCTGGGCTCTGGAGTCTGTAAGACCGGGTGCTGGGTGTGGACCTTAGAGCCATTATTTATTTTTTTCACTAGCTACCTGGGTTTGGGGTTTGTTATTTACCCTGCGGTCCAGTTCATGCATCTGTAAAAGATAACAGAGGCTATTCCATCAAGACAACGGCTGGATGTTTGAGTGAGATCATCCAGGGGAAATCCTGACCCCTCAGCGACCCGTAAGGAGCGTGAACGAACGAGGCGCTTGGTACCAGGGTTCTCGGCTGGCGGCTCCCTCGCCCGGATGCGGGGTCCGGCACTTCCTGTTTACGACGAGGGAAGGCTGGAGTGTGAGGCCGACGGCAAGGAGACGGAAAAGGAAGAGAGGCTTCCACGTGGGGACGGCCCCTGCTTATGTCACTGCCCCGCCAGGATGGAAGAGCTGAACGCGGTCTGTGCTGCTCAACGACCACCCTGGGCATCTCCTACGTACCAGGGACGGTGCCGGGGGCCGGAGAGACAGGAGGAGTGGCCAGCACAGCGGGCGTGCGCTTTCAGAAAAGCAAGTGTGTCGCTGGGGAGACGGTGACACGCACCAGCACAGGGACAGGGGTTGAAGTGTTCTCGGGGCGCAGGGCTAGGCTACTCTGGAGTTGACAGAGAAGGCGCCCAGCCGAGTTGGGGGAGGGGTCAGACGGAGAAGGCTTCCTGGAGGAAGGGAGGCCCCTGAAGAATCCGGAAGGACCAGTGTGAGTGAGTCAGGGGACGGAGGGGAGGAAGCGTGTTCCAGGAAGAGGGAACAGAAGACGTCTAAAGACTCAGGGTGGGGGACGGGGCCACGGGAGCCGGGCGGGCCATCGGGTAAGACTGTCTTTAAAGAGCGCGTGACGAGTCACCACCCGTCCTGCCATCTCATCTAAGAAACGGGGGTGCGATTCACTGATTTTCTGGAGATTGTCTCCCAAAAGTGCGGGGAATAAAGAAATCCGTCCGCAGTTAGCCAGGATCGCCCCGCGTCGCGCCGTGGTGGGGTCCTGTTTCCATGGTCATAGGTCTGGACACGGCTCGGGTCACTATGCCCTTCTTCCTGGACATGGAATACTCAATGATTCCTGAGCCCTGACCGTCCAAGCTCCTGCAGTCTGCCTCGCACCAGAGACACAGACATTAAAAGCCGGGAGCGTGGAACTATTTTACAGTCCCGTTCTGCGTGTCACCATGGCCAGGTCCCACGCTCGTCCAGGGGTCGGCAAGAGCGCGCTCACAACACCCCTCGGGACACTCACCGTCGTTTCTCAGGATGAGCGGCGTGGGCGGCCCCAGGACCCGGTGGTTGGTCACCGTGTTCGTCACCACGCAGGTGTAGTTCCCCACGTCCGACTTCTCTACCTTGGCGATGTACAGGTTCCCGGTCTCCTGGGACACGAAGCGGCGGTTGTCCTGGGAGGCGGGGTACTCGTTGAAGATCCAGGCGTAGCTCAGCTCTGAAAGCAAGAAAGGGACCGTCGTTACGCAGGGCGCGCCGAGCTCCGAGGGTGTCAGGGGCGAAGCGGTCGAGGGAGCTGTTCCTGCCGTCGCCCAAGGACGTTTTTGTTTTTTTTTTCTTTCAGCCTGCTGAAGATATGCAGAAAGTAACCACAGTCCCCTAAAACATTTTACCCGTCTTCCTGCCTCGGTGGTCACATTTTAATTCCAGGGTACACTGACAGTCTCTTCAGAGACGTCCGATGTCTATACGCCAAGAGAATGAGCGTGTCAAGTTTGAAGCAGTGCCTAGCACCATACAATCCTTACTGCGCTAATACTCAGCGACCCACCCAGACAGTCTGTCATTGTGAGCCAGCAGGGCGGGACCCCCCAGACACTGGGCAGCTCACCGTCCTCATGTCTGAGGTGACAGCCATCACAGAGTGTGTGGAATACTCAGCGACCCACCCAGACAGTCTGTCATCGTGAGCCAGCAGGGCGGGACCCCCGGACACTGGGCAGCTCACCGTCCTCATGTCCGAGGTGACAGCCATCACAGAGTATGTGGAATACTCAGCGACCCACCCAGACAGTCTGTCATCGTGAGCCAGCAGGGCAGGACCCCCCGGACACTGGGCAGCTCCCCGTCCTCATGTCCGAGGTGACAGCCATCACAGAGTGTATGGAATACTCAGCGACCCACCCAGACAGTCTGTCATCGTGAGCCAGCAGGGCGGGACCCCCGGACACTGGGCAGCTCACCTTTGTCCGAGGTGACAGCCATCACAGAGTGTGCGAAATAAATACTCAGAGACCCACCCAGACAGTCTGTCATCGTGAGCCAGCAGGGCGGGACCCCCGGACACTGGGCAGCTCACCTTTGTCCGAGGTGACAGCCATCACAGAGTGTGCGAAATAAATACTCAGAGACCCACCCAGACAGTCTGTCATCGTGAGCCAGCAGGGCGGGACCCCTGGACACTGGGCAGCTCCCCGTCCTCATGTCCGAGGTGACAGCCATCACAGAGTGTGCGGAATACTCAGCGACCCACCCAGACAGTCTGTCATCGTGAGCCAGCAGGGCGGGGTCCCCCGGACACTGGGCAGCTCCCCGTCCTCATGTCCGAGGTGACAGCCATCACAGAATGTGAGGAATACTTAGTGACCCACCCAGGGAGTCTGTCACCGTGAGCCAGCAGGGCGGGGCCCCCCGGACACTGGGCAGCTCACCGTCCTTGTGTCCGAGGTGACAACCATTACAGAGCATTGGGGCGCCTGCCACACACTTGCATAACAGGTGGCAGTTTCCCACGCAGCTTATACACGTTACAGTTTTCTATTAACCGAGAACCGTGGCACACAGGCAGCAGGTAGCTGAGGCAAGCCCTCAGTCCCGCCCAGAGGGAGAGGAACTCCCGCCTCTCGGTCCATCTGCTCTCCCACTTGCTCCCGTGCCCCCACCTCCTGCCTTCTTCCCTGTGCGTCTGAACCCTCATTTTAGGGAGATGCTGGTTTAACGCTGCAGCAAATACACGCACAACACACATAGACGGGCTGACTGGTGGGACGGTGGGTGGGTGGGTCCCCTACATGGAAATCTGTATTTTAAAAAAACATTAGCTGAAAAACTATCCTATCTACCAGAGAGGGAATAAAAGTAAGAATTGAAAAGCGACCTTTTCACAGATCTTGTCCAGCCCGGCACGCTGGTGGGATGAGTGTAACAGGCGGTCACCCCTGAAAACGCACTTTGGAAGCTCTAGCTTTTGGACGAACAAGGGGAGGGTTCCGTGAGCGAGCGCGTGAGCCCAGGTGGCTTTCTGTCCCGGAGAAGACCGTCAGAGACAGCGAAGGTCAACGTGTGCCCGCCGCAGACCACTGTGCGCCCAAGACATGGACCTCCTCAGCTCTGCCCGAAGCGGCAGTGCTGATTCACCAACACGTCCGTTTTCAGAAGTTATTCTGGTGGGGGCGGGGGAGGGGAGACTGCAGGCAGAGGGCCCGTCCGGTTCCAGCACTGGCCAGCGGGCGGAGTCTTGACCCGTTCCCTTCAGTTCCCTTCAGTAAGATCCCGAACCACCGTCGAGGGGCAGGGAGTGTCCTTGGAAAACGGCAGAAGGGTCACTCCAGATTTGTACACAGGACATGAATTGCTCTGAAAGGCATTTATTGCCCTCAGACGCTTTGGTGAGGCCCGGCTGGAGCTGACCTGGTACAGGAATGTGACAGAGGAGGCGTCCTGCCTTCCTAATCCGCTGTTTACACACAGAAAGGGTGAGGCAGGGGGCGGCGCGCATTGTCAGGGGGATTACGCCACCTTCCGCTGCCTCAGCTGAGAGATACGATGATGCCGCTGCCTCAGCTGAGAGATACGATGATGCCGCTGCCTCAGCTGAGAGATACAATGATGCCGCTGCCTTAGCTGAGAGATACAATGATGCCACTACCTCAGCTGAGAGATACAATGATGCCGCTGCCTCAGCTGAGAGATACAATGATGCCACTGCCTCAGCTGAGAGATACAATGATGCCACTACCTCAGCTGAGAGATACAATGATGCCGCTGCCTCAGCTGAGAGATACAATGATGCCACTGCCTCAGCTGAGAGATACAATGATGCCACTGCCTCAGCTGAGAGATACAATGATGCCGCTGCCTCAGCTGAGAGATACAATGATGCCGGCCTGAGACTAGCTGATCCTTCCATGTACGCATGTGCATGCAATGCTAAGGAGCCCTGCTGATGTTGAGAGGACCCTGCGTGTAAATAAGAGAGTGCTTCCCAGCCAGCCGGTGACTTTCTCCAGGAACGAAAGTCTGGGGGAAGGAAGCACCCTGGCAGAGGTGGGGCAGAAGTGCCAGTGTGACTGAAGTTGGCAGGGGGGTTGGGGGGGAAGGGTGTGTGTGCGGGGGTGCCAGTTTTCCCATAAAAACTGGAGATGTTTATCAAATGGCACAGCACTCCTCCCTGGAGCTGGTGAGTTTCCTTCTGGCAAACCAAGTCACCTCCGGGCACCTCTGTCCCCTCCTCTGCAGGGCGAAAACATGGCCTGTCCCCTCATTAGCGGCCAGAGAGCTCTCAGAACCCGTCAGCATCTCCGGAGTCCCGGGTAGGAGTCAGGACCTAGTCATTCACCAGCGCAGCGTTCAACCACCCACGCCTCTCCGGGGAACCGAGGCTGTGAAACTCTTATTTATTTGCTCCTGAAGGCAGCTTTCAAAACAGTTGCTAGTGGCTACCTTGTGGGAGAAGGCTGAAATAGGAACTGGAAAGTTGTACGGACCACAGAGATCAGAAAAAAAATACACTTGCTTTGTTATTTTTCTAATTGAAATAAATAATAAATAATGATGAAAAAAAGACCAGAAGACCAAGATTCAAATCTGTGTTACAGGAGGAAAGCCCGTTTAGCATGCACTTTCAGCTATTAAATCCACGGAATGGGAATAATAACAGGTGTGACGCAGGTGTGCGGAGGTGGAGTGTGTAAATATCTGAATCATAAACACAACTGAATCATGAAAAGTGAATCATTTTAATCTAAAAAAAACCCACATTCAATTAACATGCTGTTTAGCCTATTTAAAAATAAACTAATTCTTGTGGTTGCACAGCTTCTGTGACATAGGTCAGTGGTCCCCAACCCCTGGGCCGCAGACCGGTACCGGTCCGTGGGCCATTTGGTACTGGTCCGCAGAGAAAGAATAAATAACTTACATTATTTCCGTTTTATTTATATTTAAGTCTGAACGATGTTTTATTTTTAAAAAATGACCAGATTCCTTCTGTTCTATCCATCTAAGACTCACTCACTCTTGAGGCTTGTCTCGGTCACGTGATACATTTATCTGTCCCACCCTAAAGGCCAGTCCATGAAAATATTTTCTGACATTAAACCGGTCCGTGGCCCAAAAAAGATTGGGGACCACTGACTTAGGTGACTCAGCCCTCATGTGGTAGATGGAAATAACCTTGAGACTCACGGTGCAACGTTTGCTAAACTCTGGTCTTCGCAATATTTATTTCCTGTTAATCAAAGTTCTCTCCTTACCCCCCTGCAACCTACCCAATTTAAAATGGTTACACAATCAAATAATTCTGAGAGGCACTAGATGAAGGGAAGTTTATCAGATTGTTAAAATCTCTTCTTTCAAAACCTGCAGGAGATTTTTGAAATCATGGCAATGATCTTGAGATTTCTTAGAGCGTGTTGGAGCACGCTCTACAATCCCCACCTCTCTCCCAACCCTCTTTAAATATACCTAACTTTTCTAAACATTTATTCATAGCTCACAGAACCTAGGGCAGGAAACCCAGAGATAATAATGCCATGACTTTCAAGAAAGAGTGGAGTACAGCATAAAGACTGTGAACTCTTATCACTTTGGTTTTGGAAAGATCGTTATGTAACAAGAAGCACGAGAAAACCACAAAATGTTACGCTGATGTTGTAGTAAGTTTCCCAAGTTGTAACAAAAATTGAACACTGTAACCCCGTCCTATGCTGCAGATAAACAGTAGCTGCTGCTAAGAAAAGGCTCCCATGGAGTCTGCCAAGGACAGAAGCTAACAGCAGTTGAACATGTGACCTTCGCTCAGTTGAACTGTGACCTTGATTGCCAAGGTTAACCAAAACACCTTGGCAGGTGCACCGGCGAGATCATATTGAGCTAAGTGCTGAGCCCCTGTAGGGGGAAAGAAGGCTATAAAAAAAAAATATATATATATATATATATATATATATATATATATATTATATATATAAAATTTATTTTTCTTGACAGTAAACATCACTACCTAAATTGTCCTTTTTTTATTTTTATTTTATTTCTCCATCCCAATGAGGGAGGAGCATTCAGAAATATAATGAGATGATAATGCAGACATCAAAGCAGGCGAAACATGTAGGAAAATGTGCCCAGTGAATCACTGTCCTGTTTCTTCATTTTAAAGTACGGAAGGAGAACAGAGCTGGAGGCATTACAACACCCGATTTCAAACTTTATTACAAAGCTGTGGTAATTAAACCAGTATCGTACTCGTATGAAAACAGACACACACCTCAATGGAGCGCAACGGAGAGCCCAGAAATGAACCCACACACATATGGTCAATTAATGTATAAAAAAGGGGGGGGCCAAAAGCAAAAATTAAACAGATGGGACCACACAAAAACCAAGATGTTCTCCACAGCGAAGGAAAAATATCAACACCATGGAAAGGCAGTCTACTGAATGGGATGAGATATTTACAAATCACGTAGCAGACGGGGGGATTCATATCCAAAATGGATAAAGAACTCAGGACAAAACCCAATAGCAAAGAAAGGAAGTCATTAAAAAGCGGGCAAAAAACTCTGAACAGACATTTTTCCCCGAACAGAAATACAAATGGCCAACAGGCCCATGAACAGGGACTCCACATCACTAATTATCAGGAAAAAAGCAAATCCAAACCATGATGAGATATCACCTCACACCTGTCTGAATTGTTATCCTCAGACAGGTAGGAAACTACAAGTTTTGGTGAGGATGTGGAGTTCTGTTGTGTGTTTTGTTGGTAGGGCTGTTAACTGGTGCGGTCACATGCAGAACAGTATGGAGATTCCTCAAAGAAAAACGAAAAAAACAGCACTACCATATGATCTAACAATCCCATCTGTGGGTACAGATCCGAAGGAAACCAGAACAGGAATTCAGAAAGACACATGTACCTCCTGTGCTCACTGCAGCATTATTTACTCTAGCCGAGACGGACACCATCTGGGTGTCCATCGATAGGCAAACAGATAAAGAAATGATGGTATTTATATGCAATGGAATGCTATTAGTAAGAAGAAAGAACGAAATCTTGCCATCTGCAACAGGCTGGATGGACTTGGAGGGCCGGAGGCTAAGTGGAATAAATCAAAGACAAACACGGTCTGTCTCTCTCATACGTGGAATCTAAGAACCGATCAATCAGGCAAGCTCGTAGGTGTGGAGCATGGGATGGTGGCTGCTCAGGGTGGGTGGGGGAAATGGCTGAAGGGGCTCAAAAGGTAAAAAAAAAAAAAAATTTAAAAAAAAAGGTTTTTAAACCCATCAACACAAAATTTCCTAGTCTTTCCATCATGTCCACAGAAGGACGGCCAAACCCTGGTACCCTTCTCCGGTTCTAGCCTACACGCCTGTCGGCTCTTTATCGGTTGAACCACCACAGAAATGCCATTAAGAAAAATCAAACAACAAACAAAACAATTCTGAGGCCTAGACTGGGTACCGGTGGACAGTCAAAGCCGGCCAGGCAGACTGGACGCTCCCTAGACCAGTGGCCCCAACCCCCGGGCTGCGTACCGGTACCAGTCCATGGGCCATTTGGTACCGGTCCGCAGAGAAAGAATAAATAACTTACATTATTTCCGTTTTATTTATATTTAAGTCTGAACGATGTTTTATTTTTTAAAAAATGACCAGATTCCCTCTGTTACATCCATCTAAGACTCACTCTTGACGCTTGTCTCGGTCACGGGATACATTTATCCGTCCCACCCTAAAAGCCGGTCCGTGAAAATATTTTGTGACCTTAAACCGGTTTGTGGCCCAAAAAAGGTTGGGGACCAGTGCCCTAGACCCTGGAGCGACCCTGCCACCCGGGCTGGGCTCCCTCCGAGAAGCCCCCCAAGAGCCCTCCACGCCAGGGAGAAAGAGCCGGCACTGTGGTCTCAGTCAACAGACGACACAGTTTCCCCCTAAGAAACAAAGTCTACTGAGATCAGAGCAACACATGACGGCAGTGGGTGGCGTGACGGGCTCTCTGCATTCTGCAAACCGGACCTGGGAAACACAGCAGTCCATTCCCCGGACGCCACCTGTCCCTACGAACGGCAGCCGTGTCCCCCACGCCTCGCCGCTGCGGTTTCCTCGGGGGGCTCCACGCGGTATTTATCCTCACTCAGACTCCGACAGATTTCTTTTGGTGCGTTTCCCCCCCTCTAATCGCTCTGGAAGTGACAGGCCGTTCCTGTCCCGGTGGCGATGTGTGACACCGCGGAGTCAACGCACGCTCGGAATGCGCTGTTTAATAAACCCTGAGGCTTCGGATGCCCAGCTGGAGATCCAGGCGGAGATGTTTATAACGGGATATCTATAACCGTTAGGGCAGAAGGACCGAGGGGTGGTTTTTCTCTGACTTGCAGCATCCAAATCCATAGGAAATTTAACTAGAAAAACGTCACTCGCTCAGCTGGTTCCTGTTTTCCCCTAGATCTTTGGGCCAACAGCAAAGGATGTCTGGTTATTGTTTTTAAAAAGAAGACATCGATCGAGCCATTTTCAAACTCAGGGACGTGTGGAGCCAGTTCTCCCGACCACGGCCCTCTGGCCCGGTGCTCCTGACGTGTTCCGGTCACCGTTCAGTTTCTCTCTGGAGTTCCACTGTGCTACCCTATTCTTAGAGCTCTCTATCCCAGGGGGGCCCAGAGACGTCAGTGTTCAAAGACGCCTGTCTTAATCCGAAAAGTTGTAAATCCGACAGGAACCTCCACCCACCGCTTCCGTCGCACAGATGAGGAATCGGAGGTCCAGAGAGACGACAGGCCAGGATTGCGGTCACACCCCGAGGGCGGCGGCAGAGGTACGGTGACCAGGCTGTCTCAGGACACCTGCTGTTTGTTTTTTTTTATCATCTTTGCAAAAGTGACTGAGGAGAAATGAGGGGGTGACCAGGTGCAGCGCAGGTGAGATAATCTGAGGGGAGCCGATTCCCCTTCGAACCTGCAGCGACATCTGTCTCTACAGCGAAGCGCCCTGACCCGCCTCCCGCCTGCTCGCTGAGCTCGGTGACGCACTGCACACGCTCCGTGTCGCCCCGATGGGCCGGCAGGGGTGTGAGAAGCAAGGTGGAGGAGGGGACATTTCCAAGTCGGGTGCACACCGCCCTTGAGCACTGAGCTTGGGAGCGGCTTCCAACCCCCACGTATGGGTCACTCCTGTTCTCTTGCCTCTATTTTCTTGGATAAGTTGAGGGTGTAGATTTTCTTTAAAAAAAAAACTGTACAGTGGAAGTGAAGGAACTTAACCGGAAAGCAATTTTACACATTGTTTTTGATAATAAGCCCAGGATGAGTGTAGACGGGATAGAAACAAAACACACACACAAGTGAAAGGCAAGTAGAAAGGCTTCCCAAACGTCACGGGCCGCGGGCGGGCCCCTGCTCACCCCCGATTTGCTCCCCGACTCCCGAGAGCGGAGGCTGAGTCTCCTTCGCCCTCAGAGACGCATCAGTGAGAGGGTCTGACCCTGCCTGGGCCTGGAGTCGCACACGCCACGCTCTCAGGGAGGGGGTGTCGATTCTTAAACAGAAAAGCATCCTTCTGTTTTGTTTCTAGCATGTCAAGCTCTCCAGGAGGCCGGTCAGCGACGGCAGGTAGAATGGGTTTTCCTCGCCCGCACGGGTGTCCCCCATGGTCTCACACGCTTTATAAACGCATCAGAAATCAAATAGACGTGTAGAGAGTGGAGCGCATCTTGAAGCTCCAACAGAGTTCTCAGCCGTCCGTCCTCAGGGGGCCTCCGGGGGGTGCCGCCCTGTGCCCACAGCCACACTGAGAGGCTGTCCAGCTGCTCTGGGCCCCGGCATCCTCAGGAGAGCCGCGGCCACGCAGAACACAGGGTCCTGCCCCCAGTTCCCGTCCAGGAGGGTGGGCTGGGGGCCGCAGGGGAGAGACCCTGCAGGAAGAGCTCCGAGGGTCACAGCAACGCTCAGAGCCGAGGAGCCCGCTGCTTGACAGGTCGGTCCCCGCCCGACCCTACTGGGCCAGGGCCGGTTACTCGGTGGGCGGTCTAGCTTGTGGCCTCTGCTTTGGGGTCCGGGAGTAAAGACCCAGACCAGGAACGGACCCTGGGTTGTGCCCTTTCGTGAGCATGAGGTTGGCACCGGGGACTTGGGTTGCACGCGCTAACCTGGGGACTTCGGGTGGTGGGACACTGGAGCCACGTGGCATGGGCACGAGAGCTTTGTGTGATTGTGACAAGGGATGGCCCCGCCCGCTCCGTGTGTTCAGTCCTCTGAGGTCACGGCGGAGAGGCAGCGTCCGTGGACAGTGAGGGGCAGGGGAGGACACTGCTCCGGGGGGTGAAAAACCTCCCAGTTACCTGCTTGTTGGCATTTAAAGGAGTTCAAAGTCCTCTCATATTTTGTGAAGGGCTCGAACACAACAGTCCAAGTCCATCGGCAAAGGATGAGCGTCCTGCAGCCTCGATGCCCTGTGGTGGCAGAGTTGAAAAGACTCCAGACAAGGCGAAGGCGGCCGGGATGAACACCGCTCTTCCTGGGGGGCGGGGGGGGGGCTCAGAGGACGGCAGGTCACAGCACTCCGGCCAATCAGTGTCCACGCCCACTTCACACGACACCCCCTGCCAGGTCTCGATTCTCTTCACGAAGAGAGGTCCCTGCAGTGGGTGGGGGGGACGGGTCTGTCTGGTCAGCAGGCATGTCCGTCGTCGTGGATTCAAATTCTACGAGTATGTTGGCTCCTGTGACGTTTCACCGTTCCTTGTTGTGGGCCCAAGGAGGTCCCGCTGTTCCGTCAACTCTAGGCTCACTGCCACGTCGGCATCGCCCGCACGGCGCTGCCAGGCTGGGACTTGTGAAGGGCAGCTATGAGTCACGTCCCTCCTGCCCACACGAGTCCTCCCGGAGCCCGGCTTCCTCCCGGTCTGAGCAAAGTGCACCCGTGTCCTTCCAGAGCAGAGCTCCAAGCCATCTCGTGTCGGCCTCCCACCCTTCTCTCCACGCACGTCCGTGTTCCCGCACAGCGTTCCGCACGCCAGGCGGGCGCGGCAGGGCTCTCGGGAGGCCGAGGAGCGGCGATATTGATGAACTTATCCCCTCGGGGACCGCCTGGCGAGGCGAAGGTCAGGCACCTGGGCGAGGCTGGGCCAATGTCAGCAGAGAGCCCAGTTTCAATTCTTTGTGTGCGCGTGGGTGTGATTTTCACTTCCCCCAAAACACCGCCGTGTTTCAGGAAAGGTTCATCGGGCAAAGTGATGTTGCGTAAGTAACTTCAAAGAACAGTCCCCTATCCAAAAGAAAACAGAATCACGATGCACAGACGTCTGTGGGAAAACACGAAGAGGAGTGTTCACAGCAGAACGAGCCCGCCCGGAGAAACAGGAAACATCTCACAGGGACGGTGTCGCTGGACACCCAGAGAAATTATTATAGAAAGAACCAAACAAATCCGCAACTTCGTCAAAGGAAGGAAGTCAAGATCAGAGCGGAAATAAAGGGAACAGACACTGAGGAGACAAGAGACACTTTCACTGAAAGGGAGAGCTGGCTCTTTGAAGAGAGAAGGGAAACTGACCAGTGGTCAGCCAGACTCACTAGGACGGGGGCTCGAAGACACGAAATCAACGATGAAAGAGATGTTACAACCGAGAGAACAGAAACACAAATCATAAGGGGGTATTACAAACAATAGGTGTCAACAAATTAGACAACCTGGAAGTGTACAGTCTTCCAAGACTTAAACATAAGAAGTAGAACGGATGAAGAGATCAGTTCCTAGAAAGGATATTAAATCATTAATCAGCAACCTCCCAGAAAACAAAAGTCCAGGAGCAGATGGCCTCACAGGTGAATTCTACCAGACATTTAAAGATTTAGTACCTCTCCTGCTCCACCTCTTCCAAAAAATTAAAGAGAAGGGAATGTTTCCAAACTCATTCTACGAGCCCAGCATGACACTGACACCAAATCAGACAGAGATACCACATAAAATTACAGGCCAATGTTTGTGATACACACAGATGTGAAAATCCTCTACAAAATATTAGCAAACTAAGTTCAACAATACATTAAGCCTGACCAGGCAGTGGTGCAGTCGATAAGCTAGAGCATTGCCTTGGGACGCTGAGGACCCAGATTCGAAACCCCGAGATCACCAGCTTGAGCGTGGGGTCGCTGGCATGAGAGTGGGATCATAGACATGACCCCCTAGCTGCTGGCTTGAAGCCCAACATCTCTGGCTTGAGCCCCAGGTCACTGGCTTGAGCCCCAGGTCACTGGCTTGAGCAAGGGGTCACTGGCTCAGCTGGAGCCCACCCCCCACCAGGTCAGGGTACATATGAGAAAGCAATAAATGAACAACTAAGGTGCTGCAACAACAAATTGATATTTCTCATCTTTTTCCCTTCCTGTCTGTCTGTCTGTCTGTCTCTCTCTCTCTCTAGCTAAAGAAAAAAGAAAGGAAAAAGAAAATAACACATTAAAAGAATTATTCACCATGATTAAGTGGGATTTACTACAGGGATACAAAGATGATTTGACATCTGCAAACCTATTAACTTAATGCACAATATTAACAAAATGAAAAAATAAAAAATTACATGATCACATCAGTAGATGCAGAAAAAGCATCAAATGTCAACACTGATTTATGATATATAAATAATAAACTGAGACTCGTGATTTAGATAACAGCAAAGTGGGTCCCAGGGGGAAGGGAGCAGGGAAGAGGGGAGTAACGAGGGACAAACACCGGGTGACAGAAAAGGATGTGACTGCGTGACAGGCACACAGCGCAGTCGGTGGTTCAAACGCTACAGAGACGTTTTCTTGAAACCTATGTCCTCTTACTGATCGATGTCACCCCATTACATTTATTTATTTATTCCTTGTGACAGAGACAGAGAGAGGGACAGATAGGGACAGACAGACAGGAAGGGAGAGAGATGAGAAGCATCGATTCTTTGCTGCAGCACTTTTGTTGTTCATTGATTGCGTTCTCATATGTGCCTTGACCCAGGGGGAGGGGCTACAGTAGAGCGAGTGACCCCCCTTGCTCAAGCCCACAATCTCGGGGTTTCGAACCCGGGTCCTCCGCGTCCCAGTCCGACGCTCTATTCACTGTGCCACCTCCTGGTCAGGCTAAATTTAATTTCTGAGGAAGAATAAAGCTCTCAAGAAAGTGGGTATAGAGGAAATGTACCTCAACGTAATCAAGACCATGTATGATGAACCCACAGCTGATATCATACTCAATGGTGAAAATGTGAAAGCTTTTCCTCTAAGATAAGAAGCAAGAAAGGAATTTCTCCTCTCACCACTCTTATTCAACATCGTATTGGAGGTGACAGCCACAGAAATCAGGCAGGAGAAAGAAATAAAAGGCACCCAAATTGGAAAGAAGGAAATAAAACTGTTACCATTTGCAGATGACATGACACTCTATAAAGAAAACCCCAAAGATGCCTCCTCAAAATTGTTAGAACTCATAAGTAAATTCAGTCAAGTTGCAGGATAGAAAATTAGTACACAGATCTGTGTTGCGTTTCTAGACACTAACAACAGAAAAATAACGGAAGAAAACAATCCCATTTACCATTGCTTCAAATAAACAAGCAAAAAAAAGAGAGAAATACCTAGAATAAACTTAACCTGATGACATCATTTTGCTGATAAGACAGGTGTGAGTGTAGACGGACAGACCTACGACCACAGGCCTGTGAAAGGCCCAGGGCAAGTTTCCCAGAACGTCACTGGCGGCACCTGCTCACCTCTGATTCGTCCCCTGACTCCCGGGAGCAGAGGCGGAGTCTCCTCCCCTCGTAGAAACGCATCAATGAGAGAGTGTGACCCTGCCTGGGGCCCGAAGTCAGCACCCCACACGCTCTCAGGGAGGAGGGTGTCGATTCTTAAACAGAAAAGCATTCTTTTTTTTTTTTTCCCCCTATTAGCATGTCAAGCTCTCCGGGAGGCTGGCCAGTGACGGCAGGTAGAATGGGTTTCCCTCGCCCGGGTGGGTGTCCCCCACGGTCTCACAAGCTTTATAAACACACCAGAAACCGAATAGACGTTTAGATAGTGGAAATTTTCTTGAAGCTCCAACATAGTTCTCAGCTGGAAGTAGTAGGCACCCTATTTCATCAGACCCTGGCTGGGAAACCAGCAGTCACTGGCATCAGACGGGGACAAATCTGTGATGTCACAGTCTGTGTGAGTTAAATCAGAATACTGAAGCCCTTTCCCTAGTGAAATCTTTCCTTCCTTCCTTCCTTCCTTCCTTCCTTCCTTCCTTCCTTCCTTCCTTCCTTCCTTCCTTCCTCCCTCCCTCCCTCTCTCCCTTCCTCCCTCCCTCTCTCCCTCCCTCCTTCCTTCTCTCCCTCCTTTCCTTCCTTCTGTCTCTCTCTTTCTCCCTCATGCCCTTCCTCCCTCCCTCCCTCCCTTCCTTCCTTCCTTCCTTCCTTCCTTCCTTCCTTCCTTCCTTCCTTCCATCCATGACTTTTCCCATACAGTTTTACTGAATTCACAAAAGGGAAGGAAAAAAAAAATGACTGATTCACAGTCTTTCAGATATTCAGGAGTGAGAAGGGGCCACCAATGGCAGAGACGGGCGTGCCCGGGTGGAGAGAGCCCACACAGCCTAGCGGGCTCAGCAGCAGGTGCTGGTGGAAGGACTGCAGTGGCCAGAGGACACTGTGACCGGCCAGACAGCAGTAACTCATGGGCGGCAGCAATCCCCGGACTACTGAGGTATTTCCAGGCACGGGGAAGGTAAAGAAGGGTCCAGGGAGCCAGGCGTCCCCCTCTCTCCCTTTAGGGAAGACTCAGTGTCTCAGTACAGGAGGGGGACCACAGCCTGTTTAATTCTTTACATTCCCCATGAAACTCAGGGTCCCTTATCTCATGTGCTGCCTCTCTTGGGGAAAGAAGGAGAACAAAGATGAGGTTTGCTGGAGAGACAGGGGCGTGGCACTGAGGGCTACATTGTTCTGTCTGCACTTGTACTTAGCAGGTGACTAGGGCAGGACTTGGAATCGACCCCCAGTTCTGTGCCCACGACTCTCTCTTCTCACAGGGTGTCGCTGACCGGACAGGAGGGGAGGGGGCCTCCTCCCTTGGACTTTGAGATCTTGGCCAAGTCAATCTCTCTAAAGCCTCAATTTTCTCACCTGTAAAAAAATGGGGGGGGCAACCCTGTCCTTAGAGGCTCAAGGACACACTTGTGAAAACAACTTGGAAACAAGTCAATGGAGAGCGAGGGAGAGAGGTCACTGTAGGGCAAGGATGGCAGACAGACTTCAACCTGATCGGGAGATCTGCTTCATCGGTGCCGGCCACCCCGCGGGCTGCGTGGGGTCTGAGGGTGCCCTGGGGCTCCCAGGAGAAAGGACGCCTCTCACTGCTCCGGGGTGACTATCCCAGGGACAAGCGTGAGCCCCAGTGTCAGGTGTGGTCAACACGCAGGGGGCTGCCTCAGCCTGATGACTGGTGGCTAGGATGGGGGGGGGGGAAGCCCCCCCAGGGAAGTGGCCTTGACTCCCTGGCATGGTTTTCCAGCTCTCTATTCCCATAAGATGTAAGACGGGTATTCCTTGACCAAATGCAGGGCATGGTCATGAAGACGCAATGAAATAATACACGGGGAAGAGCTCACCAGAGACGGCAGAGCAACGTCCAGGAGAGAGGGCTGAGTATTATTACAGTGTAGCAATGACAGGCGCCACCCTCTCTTCTCACCCGCAGAAAACACTTCCTTTAAGTGGATGAGAACAGAACTTAATAACCTCTCTGCAACAGTGGCAAAACAGCACAGAACGCAATGGCCTTAAGTGAACCTTCGCGACAACAACATTTCGCCCACCTCTGACTCCCCAGCTTCCTGGCTGTCACTCTAAAGGGGGCTTGAGTGTTTGACAGATGTTCAATAATTGACAGAGCTTATCTTCCTCTCTCAGACCTCTTCCTTCCTCATCTGGTTGCTATGGCAACTGTAAACAGTCAGGAGGCATTCTCACATACCAAAGGGATTTAGATACATTAAGTGTAAAAAGAAAAAAAAATGTCCTCAGGGGAGGGGGGAAAAATCTCTCTGTCTTGGGGAAGATGAAAATTATTTATGATTTAAGTTCCTTAGTTATTGCATTTATTAGAGAGAAACCCACAACCCTGTTTCTTTGGTTTGCCATCCGGATGTGGTGGGGGGTCAGAGGAGCTTGGTTTCCATTGTGGACGGGGGAGAGAAGGCTTCTAGAAAAATCTAAGGGGAAGAAGAGAATGGGGCCTGGGGGGGAAACACCCTCCTGGGGTCCCGTGACACAGGGCCTCGTTTCAGGGCCACCTAAGGGGCAGCTTCAGGTCCCTCCAGCAGAGAGAGCCTCCGTGGCGTCCAGAGTAGAAGTGGGGTGCTGACACCTGTCCTCGCTGCGCCCGCCATCCGACACGGAACACGACATGGAACACCACACGGAACAGAACATGGAACACGACACGGAACATGACACGGAACATGACACGGAACACAACACGGAACATGACACGGAACACAAACGACACGGAACACGACATGGAACACGACACGGAACATGATATGGAACACGACACGGGACACGACACGGAACACGACACGGGACACGACACGGAACACGACACGGAACACGACACGGGACACGACACGGGACACGACACGGAACACGACATGGAACACGACACGGGACACGACATGGAACACGACACGGGACACGACACGGAACACGACACGGAACACAACACGGAAGCACAGTGGCCATCATGTGCGAGAAAGCGCAGAATTGTCTGTCCTCAGGGGATGCGGGAAAGAGCTGGAGAGCCAGCACCAGGCACCTTCACCTCCGGCCAGCCAGCCCCGGCTGGCTCCGCACCACAGCCGTATAGCCTGTTCTGTTTCCCGGGCTGGCGGTATGGCAGGTTTTCACTGGATGGCTGACATTCAGACACGGAAAGGTTTTATTTTTTTTATTTTTTTTTATTTTTTATTTTTATTTTTTTTCTGAAGCTGGAAACGGGGAGAGACAGTCAGACAGACTCCCGCATGTGCCCGACCGGGATCCTACCCGGCGTGCCCACCAGGGGCGACGCTCTGCCCACCAGGGGGCGATGCTCTGCCCATCCTGGGCATCGCCATGTTGCGACCAGAGCCACTCTAGCGCCTGAGGCAGAGGCCACAGAGCCATCCCCAGCACCCGGGCCATCTTTGCTCCAATGGAGCCTTGGCTGCGGGAAGGGAAGAGAGAGACAGAGAGGGAAGCGTGGCGGAGGGGTGGAGAAGCAAATGGGCGCTTCTCCTGTGTGCCCTGGCCGGGAATCGAACCAGGGTCCTCCACACGCTAGGCCGATGCTCTACCGCTGAGCCAACCGGCCAGGGCAGATACGGAAAGGTTTTACATACGATGCCACATGTAGGGCTTCTCGCAAAGAACCACCAGACCAGGCAATACCGAGCCTCTATTTTTTTTTTTTCAAGGCAATGATTGGCCTGAGGTGAGCAGCTACAGGCCGGGGGGACAGGGGGCAGGGGGAAGGAGGTGCGTCTGCACCTGACTCACTTTATCTTACTCATTTCCATCCCTGCCAGCCGGGTCCTCAGAGACAACAGGGTGTTTGGGCACATTACGTGCATTCACGAAGCTACTCCTCCCCGGTCCCATCAGCCCCAAACACTCTGCATCTGCTGGACTTCGGAGAAGCAGGGGGCAGCTGGACCACCCTGGACTAGCCCTGGGAGCTGCTTCTGCTCACCGACACTACCTCCCCCCACCCCCGTGACCGCAGAACCCCCGAGGGCCAGAGACGGACCAGGGCAAGCTAACTGGAAACCAAGAGCCCAGGAGAAGTCACCAAACCTTGTCTTCCTCAATGTCTGTTTTCTTTTTTCCTCTTAAAAACATTTGTGTAGCAAAACATACATAAACTTGACCATTTTAACCTTTTTCTATGCATAGAGGTCAGTGGCATTAAGTACATTTAAATTGTTGTACAAACACCGCCACCACCCGTCCCCGGGACTTGTCCATCACCCTAAGATGAAACTCTGTATCCATTCTGTCTTGTTTCCGTTCGTTCATTCAGCCAGTGTCCAGTGTGTGCCCGCTGAGTGCCACGCTGTCTCTGAGGCGTCAAGGATACAGCAGGCATGTGCCCCCAGGCTACCATTCTAGGGGAATCCTAAATCCTAAATCCTGATCACGTTTCCATGACAGTGGGTCTGTGGCTTATGGTGTATCCTTCCTCTGAAAGGACTCCTTGGGGGTGGGGCCTTTGGTTGTAATCGTACCTTTAGAATAAGATGTCAGGCTTTGGCCGGTTGGCTCACTAGTAGAGCGCTAGCCTGGTGTGTGGAAGTCCTGGGTTCGATTCCCGGCCAGGGCACACAGGAGAAGTGCCCATCTGCTTCTCCATCCCTCCCCCTCTCTTTCCTCTCTGTCTCTCTCTTCCTCTCCCACAGCCAAGGCTCCATTGGAGCAAAGTTGGCCCGGGCTCTGAGGATGGCTCTATGGCCTCCACCTCAGGCACTAGAATGGCTCCAGCTGAAATGGAGCAACACCTCAGATGGACAGAGCATCGCCCCCTAGTGGGCATGCCGGGTGGGTCCTCATCGGGCCCATGCGGGAGTCTGACTGCCTCCCCGCTTCTTACTTCAGAAATATACAAAAAAAAAATAATAATAAAGAAAAGGAATAAGATGTCAGCCGAAGGTCATTTGTTTTGGTGCCTAGCTTCCCCCCTGACCTGGTGACTTCATTCCAAAATTTTATCAGAAGCCATTTCCCTCCCACTCTGAGGGGCTGGTCCCCATTCTGGCTCCAGGAATGGGATGGTGTTTCATCCACACCATCCGCACCCACCAGACACCACACCTGGTTTAGGGACGGACACCTGACTTCGGCTGACACATGAAAGTCACTTTTAACACTTTTGCTGAGCCTGACCAGGCGGTGGCGCAGTGAATAGAACATCGGACTGGGACGCAGAGGACCCAGGTTCGTAAACCCCGAGGTAGCCGGCTTGAGCACGGGGTTGCTGGCTTGATTGTAGGGTCACAGACATGACCCCATGGTCGCTGGTTTGAGCCCAAAGGTCGCTGGCTTGAAACCCAAGGTCGCTGGCTTGAGCAAGGAGTCACTGGCTCTGCTGTAGCCCCCCAGACAAGGCACATATGAGAAAACAATCAATGAACAACTAAGGAGCTGCAATCAAGAATTGATGCTTCTCATCTCTCTCCCTTCCTGTCTGTCCATCTCTGTCATAAAAAGAAAAAAGAAAAAGAGCTATTGTTGAAATTATAGGAAATAAGACTTTTTTTTTATTCCTGCTGGGTTACCATGCAGTGAAAGCCAGGCTTAGGAAAACTGAGCCAAGAGCTGGACAGACACCCACCCAAAAGTACGTCTTGAGAATGAAATTCCAGCTGTGTCAAGTGAGACCCTGATGCTAAGAAACTCGTTCTTGTTTACGCTCATTTGAACCAGATTTTGGGACTTACACTCCAATAGAATCCCGGTGAGCAAGTCAGTCAGACAACAGACATGGTGTACAGAGTGTCCTACATTCTTAACAAGCGTCCCATGGCCAAGTGCACGGTGACTTCCGGGAATCTGGGCTCGACTCTACCCGCAGAATTCCACTGACAACTAACTCCTTCCCCTCGCCGCTCCCGAGCCCCGGCCCTGCCTGACGCGTCCCTGCATCGTCACTTGACCTCTTCTTCCTCCTCCTCGGTGCCGCCCCAGCCTCAGTCCAAGCGAAAAGCGTGACGTGGGAGAGCCCACACGGGGACCTGCCCGTCGCTGGCTGTGTGACGTTGGGTGAGTCTCTGCGGCTGTCTGGCTGCCCCGTGGTTGGGTCTACCTGTCAGCGCCCGGGGCAGGGGAAGGCAGACAGGCTGCTGCTCCCCAGGGGACGGCCTGTGGCCAGTCTCTCCGGGGGGACGTGCTGGGGTTCAGGAGAGAAAGGCCCTGAGCCCAGGCGTCACTCCTGACCTCGTATTCACCACGCAGCCGGGTGCTGGCACTCTGTGAGTGTGCCCAGCACAGACAGTGACCCACGAGGGCCTGGTCGGCATGCAGCGGAGGGCGTGTGGGCACAGCAGGGCCGGGGCGAAGGCTTGCCCAGGGCTGTCTGCAGCCGGCTTCGCACACACGGAGCCATCATCGCCTGCTGACATGCCAACCGCAGCCCCCCGGGGGACAAGGACACAGATCACGTGAGCCTTCCGGCCGCCCCTCAGAGCCCGGACTGCTGGGGGAACACTGATCAGCTGACCCTGGGTGGTGCTGTCTGACCCGGGGGGCCCCTGCTCAGCCGTGGCCGGGATCTGGGCCCTTCCTGCTCTCCGTGTCCTGGCGGGCAGGGCTGGGCTCGGCCTCTCTCGGACCCTGCGCCAGCGGATAACAGCACGGAGCCCTGACTGATGTCCAGGGGGTGAGCGCCAAGGCCGGGGCTCAGCTCTCTGAGGAAACTGTCAAGTTTATTATCTCCTGAATACGGTAACGAGCCGAGAAAAATAAGAGTAAGGGTCCACTCTAAGGAGCCAGAAGGACGGTCAGCAAGCCGAGAGCACGTCGCACAGGACGGGGAAGACGAAGCAGGGACACGCGTCTGTCAAGGCAGCATCGTAAACACGTGTGCACGGAGTCTCGGTCCAGTTGAATAAAAAAGACACGGCGTGATAAATCCGTGCGGACAGCTCCGTTCAGGACGCACGGCGGGAGAGAAAGCTGGGGACGTGGCCTCCTGACAGGACTTCCCCGAATCGTCGCACCGACAAGCCTCCCAGAGAAGCTGACCTGCGCCTTCTCCCAGAATCAAGAACGGCCCCGCCCCTCACCAGACAGGGGAGTCCCTGCCTGGAGATGTCACAGGGTATTTCTGTTGCCACCACAGCACGGCAGTGCAGAAGCCGTTCATTAAGATACACGATGAGCCCAGCAGTCCTCAGCGGACCCTCATTTTGAAAAAGCCGCGTTCTGTACATGAAAAGTGTCAGAGAAGAGGTCCAAATAGGCATTCATCCATGGGTCAGAACCAAGAGCGGGGTCCTCGGGAGGGGCGGTTCTGAGTTCCCAGCAGGCCCACGCTCCGTCCCTTGCTGGTGCAGACAGGGGCACTAATGGCCCTCCCCTCTCCTCGCAGGACCGTTCCGAGTACTTCTCCTTCGCGGGGGTCTGGACACGTCCGTCAGGGGACCGGGACCAGTGCTTTTGAAAGTTCAGCTCGTGTACACACTCTCCTGTGCCATGCCGCTGGCACCCAGGGCTGGTTCATCGAAAACGTTGGTACAGCCTGACCATCGAAACTGTGGTGGTGCAGTGGATAAAGCGTTGACCTGGAATGCTGAGGTCGCCGGTTCAAAACCCTGGGCTTGCCTGGTCAAGGCACATATGGGAGTTGATGCTTCCTGCTCCTCCCTCCCCCTTCTCTCTCTCTCTCTCTCACTCTCTCTCCTCTCTAAAAATTAATAACAAAAAAAAAAGTAAAAAAAAAGAAAAGAAAAAGTTGGTAGAAGTGGAAAACCATTAAGGAAACATATGCCCTTCATTAAACACTTTATGCAGTTAAATTTATTGATGATTGCACATTATTTACATATTTACTTTATATATTTATGTATAATTAATTTGTTGTTTGTTAGTAAAAGTGTTAAACGTTTATAAATTAAATGCATTATTTGTCGATCTTTTGACCTAGTACTGAAAATCTTCCTGCCTTTGATTTTCTTTTTCTTTTAGTGGGGGGGGCAGTAGGGGGGACAGACAGGGATAGACAGGGACAAACAGACAGGAAGGGAGAGAGATGAGAAGCATCAACTCTCAGTTGTGACACCTTAGTTGTTCATTGATTGCTTTCTCATATGTGCCTTGACCTGGGAGGGGGGCTCAAGCCCAGCCAGTCAGTGACCCCTTGCTCAAACCAGCGACCTTGGGCTCAAGCCAGCGATCATATGGTCATGTCGATGATCTCACGCGCAAGCCAATGACTCCGTGCTCAAGCTGGTGAGCCCACACTCAAGCTGGTGACCTGGGGGCCTCAAACCTGGGTCCTCTGCATCCCAGGCTGACACTCTTATCTACTGTGCCACCGCCTGGTCAGGCGATTTTCTAAAGATGACAGTGGACGGGGGTTGTTGCTGTCATTGTCACAAAAACTGGTGTCCTCGTGCATCATCTGCTCACATCTCCAGGTTTGGTTTCCTTAAAAACTGACCCACGAAGCAATCAGAGAACCCTACGAGAGTTTCGTGATCCCCCACCAAAACCTTTTCTAGTTGTTTTGCCTACAGCAGTGGTTTTCAACCACCACCTGTCCGCGGACCCATGCTGGGTCCACTGGGAATTTCGGGCTGGTCTGCGAAAAAGTGAACCCCCCTGACACACTGATCTACAATATCTTCATTTTTTTTTCACTGACTTGGCTCTATTGAGTCTTCCCCAAAAGCTTTCTTCCACCTAGGGTTGGTGACTGACACTTTTCCCTTTTCATTATGCTTCATTAGCATGTGTCACGTGCAAAGTATATAATTATAAGTGTAACTGGCATAAACAGGTTTGTGAATAAAGAAACCCTTGATTCTTGGCAAGCATAGAACTCAATAGGTAGGAACACGGGGAACACAGGCTTCCCTGAGGTAAGCCGACTGGCCGCGGACGCCCTCCTGTGACGGGGACCCGTCCGCGTGAACTGGGAGGGAGCGGAGACGGGCTATTTATCCAGAGGTCGGTGGGCCAACAGCGTCCCCAGAGGCCCTGTTCCGCGTGTGCCCCACAAGCAGACTCGTGCTCATCAGACCCACCGTTTATCTAAATATGTCCCCACAGCCTCCCCACGGGGACGCTCTGAGCTGACGGCTACGTGTGGTGGTTCCGTGAGGGGAGAGTAACGGGGCGTGACGCACAGGTGCCACATGGGTCAGGGACGGACGCACGCGGACAGGAGGGCAGTGTCCAAGGGGTCAGGGACGGACGCACGCGGACAGGAGGGCAGTGTCCAAGGTGCCTCTCACTTACACAACACGTGGGTGTCCCTCCACGGGCAGCAGGGCAGCTCGAACTTGCCCGCTGGGTGGACCCCAGCCCGGAGGGCGGGAGGCCAGTCGTGACGCGGACCCTGACCGCCTGGGCTTGGGTTTCTAGGACCCGTTTGTTCCGCTTCTGAACTCCACCGCGTTGCCACGCCCAGTGGCTTTCAGGTACAGTGCTTTAAAGAGGACCGTGAGACTCCTCCCATCTGTTAACAGACAGGAACACATACGAGTCTCAGAGAGGCGCGTTCTGCACCACAGTCCTAAACTCCAGGGAGAGGGACGGGGCAGGGCGGGAGGGACAGGGAAGGTCAGCACGGCTGCAGAAATACCAGGAGAGAGTGGGAGCAAGCCGGGCTCTGGCCAGGAAGACGGTGCCGCGCCCCGACTCCCTCCTCAGAGAGACGGTGCCGCGCCCCGACTCCCTCCTCAGAGAGACGGTGCCGCGCCCCGACTCCCTCCTCAGAGAGACGGTGCCACGCCCCGACTCCCTCCTCCTCCCTGCTCAGGTGGCGTCCTCAGGACAGACAGCTTCCGGTCAGCATCCAGCAGTCTCAGGAACAAGGTCCTGGGGCTGTTGGCTACCGAAACAGCATTTTCAATTAAAAGACAAAAATACCACACATACAACACGTCTTGGCCTCAGCTGTGTTTAGCTCTAGACCCAGGCGAGTGGGATGTTGCACAGAACAACCCTCGTGAGGCTGGACAGAACGACTCTGTGGCTGATGTCAGGACAGACACGACGATCAACTGCCCTTACCTGCTCCCCAACCAATCAGTAGAGACCACGACCCCAACCCCCTTGGTCAGCACGACGAATGATTTTTTTCCCCCTATTATGACCCAGGTCCCAGAAGCCAGGTCTCTGAGCACACGCTCCCTGGGGCTCCAGGCACGCCCCAACTTTTTAATAAACGCTTGTGTTTTTTTGGCCGTAACGTCCTGTTGCCGGCTTCCTGGCCTTTGAGACTTGCAGGCAAGGGGACCCCCTTCAGTCTGGTCATAGACACAGGGTCTACTTTGCAGGTACTGCGGGCAGGAGTGGTCAACCGGGTGGATGGAGGAATCAGGAGAAGAAGGACATTGAGGACTAAGTCCTGAATCTCAGTCCTGAGCAGGGATGAATGGCGCAGCCCTGTCCTGAGAGATGCAGGACGATGGACGCTCAGGCTTGGCCACGGAACCTGTGACTGCCCGGCCACCGAGCAGGAGGACACGCCGACGATGGGCACGCATCCCGGATTCGGGGGGGGTGTGGGTGTGCCGAGGACAGACGTCTGGGGAGTATCCGTCTACCGCTGGCTCTGAAGCCGTGGCCCGGACGGTGTCACGAGGAATCAGCGGTATAAGAATGAAAGGTCTGGGTTAACTGGGAGAGACGACAGGAAAGCAAGAAGCCAGCAAAGGAGATGGAAATCCACGGAGCCCAGGGGGACGGAGAGAGCTGGCCCCAAGCCGAGGGAGGAGAGTATTCCAGTGGGTTTAGAGTGACCGACGCTACTGAATGTCGCTGAGCACCAGCGCCGGGCGGGTTCCCTGAGGGGACGAGCTCTGTGGAATGGCGGGGAAAGGGCCCACGGACTGGGTACCGGGGCCAGGAAAGAGGAGACCTAGGGACCGCCCTTGGGGGCCGCTCTGCTGTAAAAGAGAACACAGACATTGTACAAGGCGGTCAAGGTATCAGGTCCTGGCCGGTTGGCTCAGTGGTAGAGTGTCGGCCTGGTGTGCAGGAGTCCCGGGTTCGATTCCCGGCCAGGGCACACAGGAGAAGCACCCATCTGCTTCTCCGCCCCTCCCCCTCTCCTTCCTCTCTGTCTCTCTCTTCCCCTCCTGCAGCCAAGGCTCCATTGGAGCAAAGTTGGCCTGGGCGCTGAGGATGGCTCCATGGCCTCTGCCTCAGGCACTAGAATGGCTCCGGTTGCAACAGAGCAACGCCCCAGATGGGCAGAGCATCGCCCCCTGGTGGGCATACCCAGTGGATCCCGGTTGGGCGCATGTGGGAGTCTGTCTCTGCCTCCCCTTCTCTGACTAAAATAAAAAAAGGGGGTTCAAGGTGTCTCTGCTTCATTGAGGACAGGAGATGCTGCTGCCCATTTGCAGGCAGACGGGGGCCGGGGGGTGACAGTGACGTCTAGCAGGAAGGAGAAGGAGGAAAACAACGGCCAAGCAAAGTCCCTGAGTAGAAGGGAGGGGACAGCTCCAGTGCCCACGTGGCTGAGGCTGACCCGGCAGAGGGGCCTTAGAGGGTCTTGTTCTTGGAGGGGGGCACATGAAGTGTCCCTCCTGGCAGCTCCGGCTTCAGACAAAGACGCCAGCATCTCATTACGTCACCGCTACGGCCGCTCTCTTGGTCTGTCTCCCTGTCGACACGGCTGCCCTGCTGGGAGCCATTTTCCACATTCTCCCCAAGACGCGACCTGTGCACTGTAGTCACGATTCCCTAAAACCCGCTGGCTTTCCCATGGCCCTCGTGTTCAAGAGCAACACCCTCAAGATGGTTTCAGCAACGCTCAGGAAGGACGTTATAAATGTCGGATGAAGTCTCAACGCTTTGTTTTTCTCTTTCTTTCTTTACTAAAATGTTCTTGAAAAAGACAGGAGTGGAGAGAGCTAGGTTCTATTTATTTTCTTCTTGTTATTGTTTCAACCAACTTCAGAAAAAGGTCCCTCTGTATTTCCGTCTTGTACTTCAATGTGACCCAGTTAATCCATTAACAGCCGGCTTTCCACGCCTTTGATCAGCCGCTTACGGTGATGGGGGAGATTAGATCCTGCTCCCCGGACAAAGCCTCCCGTGGGCCATGTCCGCGGTGAGATGTTTAACACGCTGGTCAGCGCAAGGGGAACGTGATTCCTCAAACACCCGTGTGATCATGAAGGGGAAGCAGTTCTAATAACCGCGCGGCCACCGGCTGACCGGCCGGCTCTCCTCCAGTTCCCGTCTCTGCCTCGTGGACACGCTTTTCCCACAGCAAAGGGTCTCTGACCCGCAAAGAAGGAGGAGGTTTCTTCAAAAAGGACTGAGCACATCCCACATCCCACATCCCCGGGCTTACGGGTCAAATGCGGATCGAGCCTCAGAACCAGCCCGGCAGTTGATCAATTCCTTTCCTCTACTGCCGGCCACCCAACGGGGTCCTTGGTGGGGTCTCCACAAGATGCTTCTCCCGTCACTGTTCAGCTCCGTTGCCGTGTATTCCTAATCGCCATTTGTATTGTTTCATTTTCTTTTACTTTTTCCCCAGTTCCCTTGGAATACGAGTGTCCTTGTTACTGGTTCCTAAGAGCTCATTTACGACCAAAGATGCTAACCATTTGTCATGCATTGCAAAGGAAATATCATGTTTTTGTTATTATTGTATGTGGTGTCTTATTATTATCATTATTATGATTTTGGGTTGTACAGAGATTGTGTGTTTCAATACAATCCTATTCTGTTTGTTTTTTTAAGACTTGGATGATATTGTAGCAGAAATATCTATCTATCATCTATCTATCTATCTATCTATCTATCACTAAGCTGAACCCTCTTTCATCTACAAGTCATTCTATACCACCCTCCATTTTCTTGGCGATGATGGCAGAGTTGGCAAACTGAAAACATGTGTGTGATTGGAGGATGTGACGCTGTCACCATACAGTCATTCCAACAAGGGTGACAGCGGCTCTTTGTCTACACAGGCAGTCTCTGCGCTGCAGAGTAACAGGTCAGCACTCTGAAAAGCCGCATGCGAAGTCCAGCCCACCCAGACAGACCCCCGTCTGGACCCAAACTCTCTGGGCCGCGCAAACAGCAGCAGAGACGTTGGTCTAAACCCCGAGGGTCGGCCTGACTCCTCCTACCGTCTTCGCTGGGAAATCGTGTCCGATGAGGAAATTGGCATCGACTGTCCAGGGTTCTGAAAGTTCTGTGATAGCTCCCCGCTCACTCCGGTTCCACAGGACAGAGCGAAACGGAGGAGTTGGAGAGAGGAGAGAGGCTTCCTGGGGCTGGGCCGGGGCTGGGAGGGCAGCGTCTTCCCCACGCAGAGAGCCGTGAGGATCTCAGAGGGGCTTCTCCCCGACCTCACGCCAGGCATTCACGTCACAGACGCAGACCGCACAGCTCACCGCCGGGACGGGAGCGCCCAGCTTCTGCTCGCCGGGTTCCTCCTCTGGCCTTCTGGGAGATAGCACATTCTAAACCTCGAGGCTTCGTCTTTTCTAAAAGACAGAGTAAAAGCAGGAGAAGGCGGAGAGATGAGGAGCAGCAAAGGGGAAGGAAAAAGAAAAGGAGGCTCTGAGCCTGGCCAGGCGGTGGCGCAGTGGATGGAGCGTCGGACTGGGACGTGGAGGACCCAGGTTCGGGACCCCGAAGTCGCCAGCTTGAGCGCGGGCTCATCGGGTTTGAGCAAAAGCTCAGCAGCTTGAGCCCAAGGTCGCTGGCTCGAGCAAAGGGTCACTCATTCTGCTGTAGCCCACCCCCGGTCAAGGCACATATGAGAAAGCAATCAGTGAACAACTAAGGTGCCATCATGAAGAACTGATGCTTCTCATCTTTCTCCCTTCCTGTCTGTCTGTCCCTATCTGTCTGTCTCTCTGATTTAGTTACCAAATAAATAAATAAATAAATAAACAAAAGGAATAAAGGAGCTCTGAGCTCACACCGTGCCAGGGCGACGGTGGGTGCTGTGCTGAAACCTCTCTTCTTCTAGGGACAGATTTATCTTGGGTTCACTCTCTGGCTGTTTCCTGATAAAGGTCAATGTCAGCCACGTGACCACGCAGCAGTGTTACGACCAGGACCAGTGCCCGGCATCTGTCCGGGAGGAGCGCAGAGGAGCCCGCAGAGCTGGTGGAAGCTGCCAGCTGGGCTTCCTCTGCCCGCGGCAATGGTCATCACGGGGCTCGCTCCTCGTGAGGACTGTGGAAGCTAGACCTGCAGAAATGTCGCGAGAGATCTGGGCTGCTATGTAGACGTGGACCTCTGAGGAGCCAGCGGGCCCCACATTGAGCGATGCGAGTCTCAAGTCTTTGCTGTTAAAAGATCACTTTGGGAAAAGGGAAGATAATAATTAAAAACAGAAGAGTTCTTGCATTGCTGTTGGGACTATTCCATGACCCTGCCCTGCTGGCGTGTACAGTGTCCTAGCCGTAGGTGAGCGGGGGCCCAGTGTGCCCTACAGTGGTCGTGTCAGTTGGACGGTCTAGCCGAGCCGAAGAGCGCCCCAGGGTGCATGGTAGTAGCCACCATCAGCCGGCCCCCTGGATGGGGTGCATGCTGCCGAGTTCACCAAGTCTCCACTGATCCTGGTTATCTCACCTGTGGCCCCAATGCCCCATCAGTGTGGTCCTGAATGCCGGGGAGCCCTGTTCCAGATTCAGAGCAGGGGCGACTCATTCCCAGAGTAACCGGACAAAGGGCAGCACTGACCCTCTCAATCTGTCTAAGCTTTAGGGAAACTAAAACCATTCGCCCACAGGGGTCTCACTCAGTTCCCCTCTGATCACCTCTTCTTCTTTCTTCTTTCTTCTTTCTTCTCCTTCTTTTTCTTCTTCTTCTTCCTTCTTCTTCTTCTTCCTTCTTCTTCCTTCTTCCTCCTCCTCCTCCTCCTCCTCCTTCTTCTTCTTCTTCTTCGCAGAAGCAAACGCCTGCCCTCCCGGCCCAGTGGGTTTCTGAAGTTCTCTTTCCAGACCTGGCTTTTCATCCACAAGTAAACTAACAAACTAGCCAACAAAGATCCTAACGGCGATTTATTTTGGACTAAATATAGAGAATTCTTTTTGTTTTTTGTTTTATAAAGTTAATTGGAAATATATATATTTAGCTGTCATATGCGAGGACAGTTCCCTTTGCAGACATGTAAAGAGATAATGCTTCCCAAATAATTGGGCTCCATCTCCCGGGAGCCAACATAGCAATTAGAACTGCTTCTCTCACGTAAAAACTTAGGATGCGTGTCTCTGTGTGTGTGCATGTGTGGGTGTGTGTTTCTTTAAACTGGTTACGGACTGTCACCCAGCCAGCAAAAGAGAGCCATTTAGCATGACATTTGTCATTCCGTATTCCAAGAACTTCGTTTGAGAGAACGATCCACCTGCGTTCGTGTGGACGACCACCCTTCCGCCAGCCCCTGCCCGCGTCTCAGGTGCCAGATGTCTCTTCTCTGGCTGTCTCTCTGAGGACCAGCACGGCACCCGCACAAAAGGGATGGCTGTGGGCGGTGGGGGTGGGGAAGCTCACGGCTTCCGGCAGGGTGGCCCGTGGTTCATGGAGGGAGTCACAGAGTCGTTTTGGGAGGGATGTCACACTTCCCGGCCTCCACAGTGTCCCCTCGGGGTGTGGTACTGACATGTGCTGAAGGCAGACCTTCCAGCAGGCATCGTTAGCGGGAGCCAAGGGCGGGGGCCCGAGCGCCAAAGAGGTAACAGCCCACCAGAGCCCCTCATGAATGACACACGCTGGGGCCAACATCCCGAATTCTCCTTAAAAAAAAAAAAATATATATATATATATATATACACACACATATATATACATATATGTATATATATATATATATTGATCTTAGAGAGAGAGAAGAAGAAAGAATGAGAGGAAGAGAAACAATGATCTGTTTTTCCACTTATTGATTCATTCGTTGGTTGATTCTTGTATGTGCCCTGACCAGGGATCGAACCTGCAACCTTGCCTAATCAGGACGACGCTCTAACCAACTGAGCTAGCTGGCTAGGGCCCAAATTCTTTCTAATTGTATATATTATTTCTTTCTTTCTTTTTTTGCAAGGCAAGGACTAAATGGCAAATATTTTCTACCCATCCGTCAACAGAAACGCTTAACGCTTTGCTATTTCCGACACTCGGGGTCCACAAAGCAAACTGACTCTTCGATGCATGAACCCTGGGTGGCTTCCTCGCTGCCACTGGGGGGTGGGGGGTGGGGTGGGAATGTTCGGCAGAAGCATCTAGAAGAGCCCTTTTATGTTGTTGTAGCTCATTTTAACGATAGGTACTTGTGCCCAGCAAAGATGAGAGTGTTTTTAAAGCTGGGATTATGGAGGATAATTTAGTCTTCCCCAGTCCTGCCGTGTCTGTCGCGAGGCCATTCGTCCCCATTCTGAAAATTTCCGTAGAGCCAGAAGCCAGCTGCGGGATGGTGGGTTTTAGAGCCCTGACATGCAAAGGGGAGCTCTCACGGGGGGGGGCACGGCAGGGCAGCGCCCCCCAGGATGCGGTCTGCTCCCGTGGGGTCTGGAAACAGACAGGACAGCATTTCGTGCTGACCCTCCTCAGCCCTCAACCCCTGGATTGAACTCGGCCCGGGCTCCTAATTGCTCGCACGCTGTCTGGAATGCTGGGGCATCGTGAGATCACTCGTGTTAATTGCCTTTCTTTTTTTATTTTGCTGTTAAAAGATCGCCGCCGTCTACACGGGTTCTCTGTCCGCCTGTGGGACGCCGACGTGACATGGCGTCTGCCACAGAATAAAACACGACAGAGCCCAGATCCCGGCCGATTTCCAGGCTCCAGGCCGCCAGCTTCCCAGCCTCTCCCTGCAAGGTCCCCGGGTGAGGTTTAATGACAACCGCCACCTCTCCCGGCCCCGAGGTGAGTATGAGAATGAAAATAGAAGCTCTGTCAACTCCAGTTGAGAAGTTTCCTCACCTGACAGTGAACTAGCCCTCTTAAGCATAACGCCCGCCCTGTAAGCAATTCTCTTAACTGGGCCCCTGTGCCCTCTGGGAACGGGGGAAGGAGGGAGGTGTTCCTTGTGGGCATTTCTGTTTTCATCCCCTGCAGACGGTCAGGTCACCTGAGCGTTGCCCACGGAACACATATCCCCGCGCACCTGCCCCAGGGACACGGCCAGGACCCGCCCCGGGAGACTCAGAACCACTCCGGGCAAGGAGCCAAGCGGATGAATGTCAATCTAGACATTCCTTGTGGTAACCAGCTCTCAAGATAGGGTAGCAAGGACAGCTCATTTAAGTTTGACTATCCAGAGTGATGTTCAAATGGAAAACAAGCAAGGAAATAGCTCTCTGATTTGCAGGAGAACCGGGGCGCCTCCCACGGTCTAAGTCCCCTAGACGCTGCGAACCTCTTCTGGCCCCAGAGTCTGGGACAAACATGCGGGTTTCGGAGAAGGAGGTCATTAACAGTGGAGACCCTTCTACTAAAGTCTGAGCTGGAAGCCACCCTGCAGATCGCTAAATCCAACCACACACTGGCTGGTATTTTTTTTAAATGTTTTTTTTTTTTAATGGAAAATTTCAAACATATGCCAATTACAAGAGTTGAGCTAATGGTCCACTGAACCCTGTGGTATTTATCGGCAGTATTCAGCTACAATAATTATCAACACTGACTCGCTGGTATTCGTCTCTTACCTTCTATAGCTGTTGGGCATCATTTAGCAGGAAATAGAAAACATTCAATAAAACAGGGATAGAAAGAAAGTACCTTAACATAATAAAGGCCATCTATGACAAATCGTCAGCTAATATCATACTAAATGGTGAAAAAAATGAAGGCTTTTCCCTCTAAACATCAGGAACAAGAGCTTTACCTCTAAAATCAGGAACAAGACAAGGCTGCCCACTCTCTCCACTCTTACTCAACACCGTGCTGGAAGTCTTCGCCAGAGAAAGAAATAAACGGCATCCATATTGAGGAAAGAAGAAGGAAAGCGACCGCTTTTTGCAGATGACATGATCCTGCGTACAGAAAACTCCAAAGACTCCACCAAAAGACTGTGAGAAACAATATCCCATCCAGTAAAATCATGGAATGCAAAAATCAATCTACAAAAGTCCATGTTTTCCTATGTGCCAGTGATGAAACATCAGAAAATGAACTCCAAAACACACTTCCTTTTACAACTGCAACAAGAACAAAAAATTAAAATGCCTAGGAATAAACTTAACAAAGGATGTGAAGGACCTCTATACTGAAAACCACGAAGCGTTATTGAAAGAATTTGGAAAAGACACACTGAAATAGAAAAATAGTCCATGTTTATGGATCGGAAGAATCAACCTAGTTAAAATGGCCATATTACCCAAAGCAATCTACAAATTTAATGCAATCCCCATTAAAATCCCAGTGTCATATTTTTAAAAAGAATGGAGACAGAGGAGGAATCAAAGGGACCAGAGGAAAAGAGGACAGAGGGAAAGGGGGTGATAGGATGAGATAAACCTGAAGGGAAGGCCCTGGCCGGTTGCCTCAGCAGTAGAGCGTCGGCCTGGCATGCGGGGGACCCGGGTTCGATTCCCAGCCAGGGCACATAGGAGAAGCGCCCATTTGCTTCTCCACCCCCTCCTTCCTCTCTGTCTCTCTCTTCCCCTCCCGCAGCCAAGGCTCCATTGGAGCAAAGATGGCCCGGGCGCTGGAGATGGCTCCTTGGCCTCTGCCCCAGGCGCTAGAGTGGCTCTGGTCGCGGCAGAGCGAAGCCCCTGAGGGGCAGAGCCTCGCCCCTGGTGGGCGTGCCAGGTGGATCCTGGTTGGGTGCATGCAGGAGTCTGTCTGACTGTCTCTCCCCATTTCCAGCTTCAGAAAAAAAATACAAAAACAAAAACGAAAACAAAAGAAACCTGAAGGGAAGGGGGGAGGGCGCTGTAGGGAGGGGGGCAAGGGAGATGTTGAGGGGAATAGGGGGGAGGGAGGATGCATTCGGGGTGACCCTAGAATCTATGTAAACACAATTAATTAAATAAAAAAAATAGCAACAAGAAAAAGAAACATAGAATGAAAAATCACCAGGTTTATATGAAACCATAAAAGAAACTGAATAGCCATCACACTCCTGAGAATAAAGAATGAAGCTGGATGTATCACATTGCCTGATTTCAAATTATACTCCAGAGCCACGATAATCAAAACAGCATGATAATTTTTTATTTATTATTATTATTATTATTGAGAGGCAGAGAGACAGACTTCCACATGCACTCCAACTGGGATCCACCCGGCAAGTCCCCTATTGGGCGATGCTCTGCCCCTCTGCGGCCAGTGCTCTGTTGCTTGGCAACCGAGCTACTTCAAAACCTGAGGTGGAGGCCATGCAGCCATCCTCAGTGCCTGGGGCCAACTTGCTAGAACCATTTGAGCCATGGCTGTGGGAGGGGTTGAGGAGGGTTGGGGGGAGCAGCAGATGGGCGCTTCTCCTGTGCCCTGACTGGGAGTCAGACATGCTGGGCCGATGCTGTACCGCTGAGCCAACTGACCAGGGCCTGAAAATTTCTTTTTCTTTTTCTTTTTTTGTGACAGAGACAGAGAGAGACAGAGAGAGACAGAGAGAGGGACAGACAGACGGGAAGGGAGAGAGATGATAAGCATCAATTCTTTGTTGCAGCTCCTTAGTTGTTTATTGATTGCTTTCTCCTATGTGCTTTGACCAGGGGGCTACAGCAGAACGAATGACCCCTTGCTCAAGCTAGTGACCTTGGGCTCAAGCTGGTGAGCCTGGAGAGCCTTGCTCAAACCAGATGAGCCCACGCTCAAGCTGGCGACCTCGGGGTCTCGAAACTGGGTCTTCTGCATCCCAGTCCGACCCTCTATCCACTGTGCCACCGCCTGGTCAGGCTTTATAAACTTTATTCTCCAGAGCCCTTGAAGAAAGAAAGTTGTTCTTGACAACTTTTGTTCCCTTCCATGATAATTGATCTGTCCAGGTTTTCTGTATTTTTTTGGTTCAATGTTGTTTTTTATACATTTTCAGTAGACTGTTCATTTCACCCAGATGTTCAAATGATCACAGAGTTGTACGTAGTTTTCTCTTATGATTTTAAATCTTATATGCAAAATGATACACTCTTTTTAATTCTAATTTTGTGCATCTGTATGTCTCTTGTTTGTTCCTGATTAGATGTGGAGAGAGATGTGCTTTTATTTTTTTTTCTTCTCTCATAACACTGTCTCCTGTGCGCTATTTCTGTTCCTAATTTACTAATTTAGACCATTACCTCCATTCCTCTTTATTTCCCATGGCTTCTGATGTCTTTTTTTTTTTTTAACTCCATGAGATGAACACTTAGTGAATTGAGTTTTATTTCCAGAACTTCTTGCCTAATAAATGTGAGGTTATTAATTTGCTCCAGAGTATACTTTTCATAAATTACATAAGTATAGACATATCTGTTCTCATTTCTTTCATTTTTGAAAGAGCTACATCTATGGCTTTTATTTTTGTTTTGACTCAGTAGGTATTAGAAAACTGACTTGATATTGCAGGTGTTGATTTCTTTAAAAGATTTTATTTATTTATCTAGAGAGAGGAGAGAGAGAGAGAGAGAAGTGGAGGGAGGAGTAGGAAACATCAACTCATAGTAGTTGTTCCTTTTTTGTTCTTTTGTTTTTTGGGTTTTTTTTTTTTTTTTTCAGAGACAGAGAGTCAGAGATAGGGACAGACAGACAGGAACGGAGAGAGATGAGAAGCGTCAATCATCAGCTTTTTGTTGTGACACCTTGGTTGTTCATTGATTGCCTTCTCATATGTGCCTTGACCGTGGGCCTTCAGCAGACCGAGTGACCCCTTGCTCGAACCAGATGAGCCCGCGCTCAAGCTGGCGACCTTGGGGTCTCGAACCTGGATCCTCTGCATCCCAGTCGGACGCTCTATCCACTGCGCCACCGCCTGGTCCTAGTTGTTTCTTGTAGGCGCCTTGATCTGGCAAACTTGAGACCTTAAACTGGCAACCTCAGCATTCCAGGTCAACATATTATCATCTGCACTGGTACAGGTTAGGTAATTTTTTTTTTAAATTGTGGTTTTTGTTGCTGTATAAACTGGATCTGTAATTTCTAGTTGAACTACATTATGACAGAAGATCATTTCAACTTGTTTAAGGTGGTTTTTTTCTTGGATTAACATATAACCAACTAAAATGAGCATAAATACATGTTACTGATAATTCATTATTCAAGTTTTTGTATTCTTATTTCTATCTATTTAGCCTGTCCAGTTAAATAACAAGTGCGCTTTAGTAGTTCTCCATGTATTTCCAAATTTTTAGCATTATAAATCCAACCTTATGTTTTTGGTGTTGAAAACAATATAACTGGCATGTCTGCATAGTGGTTTGTGCATTTTAATAATAAAAAAGTATCTCTTCCCAATTCCTTTTTGCATGTTAATAACACTAAGCCCTAAACTAATCATTTTACTCCCCTTCCTTTTCTTTTTAAAAAATCTCTCATTCAGCCTGACCTGTGGTGGCGCAGTGGATAAAGCGTCCACCTGGAATGCTGAGGTTGCCGGTTCGAAACCCTGGGCTTGCCTGGTCAAGGCACATATGGGAGTTGATGCTTCCTGCTCCTCCCTCTTCTTTCTCTCTCTCTCTCTCTCTCCTCTGTAAAGTGAACAAATTTTTAAAAATCTCTCATTCATGGGGTAAGCCGAGTGATTTCTCAACACCACTACTCTGATGTTGTAGCTCCAACTTTTAGAGGAATATTTTTAGCCCAGTTTAAAATGAAAGGGCGCACCTCAAAAAATTAAAATTAAAATCTGCTTTGTTAGGAGGACCGATATTTTATTTTTGAGGAAGCACTGTGGCCTTTCGGTTCTACCTCACAGTTTTCTAACTCAATACGAGCCCCTGAGGTTGAACGAGGTCGCTCTGTCTCTTTCTGTTTCCCGTCATCAGTCACACACCTTCCATCGGTCATCCTTCCTCTGTATTTTAAAACGCAGGCTGTTTGGCTCCCCTGTCCTTTTGGCTTTTGGCTGAGAGATGAAAGTCTCTTGGTTTCCCCAGCACCGCGGACGGATAGCCACCAGGTCTCTAGTTCCCCCCGTTATGAAAACACAGGACCCCGTCAGAACTTCCGGCTCCCTCTCCAAGAGGAGAAAGTGCAGCGTGCTTTGACCATCATCAGAATGACGGGCTGCCACAGGCTGTGAACGTCCCAGTGGCCCCCACTCCCCACCCTGTTATCACTGCGTCTTCTCTTAGGGACCATGATGGAGAAAAGTCTTGATTCAACGCTGTTCCCTAATAATCTTGGTTGTGCTCCTACCCAGGTCTTAGCTTCAGCCACCCACACTGGGTGCAACTCTTGAGTCCCTCAGACTGACCCCAGGGGTGGGGGTGGGGGTCCGAGAGTCCCCACGTCAGGACCTCACGTTTCAGGCCATGGGATGGCGATTTCCCTTTCCACCTGGCTGTCACCCAGGCAGTAACTCTGAGAACCCGTGATTAAACTCCCCACGACTTCCGTCACCACCTTCCCGTGACCCTCTATGACCGTTCTCTGAGGCCACCCCTGGCACACCATGCTGGCCTCTCTCTCTCTTCAAAAAGCATCAGTTGGAACTGGTGATTGCCTACTGACTTTTTTTTTAAATTTTAATTTTTGGTATTCTTCTGAAGAGAGAAGCAGGGAGGCAGAGAGACAGACAGACTCCTGCATGCACCTGACTTGGATCCACCCGGCATGCCCACCAGGGGGCAATGCTCTGCCCATCTGGGGCGTCACTCTGTTGCAACCAGAGCCATTCTAGCGCCTGAGGCAGAGGCCATAGAGCCATCCTCAGCGCCCGGGCCATCTTTGCTCCAATGGAGCCTTGGCTGCGGGAGGGAAGAGAGAGACAGAGAAGAAGGAGAGGGGGAGGGGTGGAGAAGCAGATGGGCGCTTCTCCTATGTGCCCTGGCCGGGAATCAAACCCGGGTCCCCTACACACCAGGCCGACGCTCTACCGCTGAGCCAACCAGCCAGGGCTACCATCCTCTTCTAAATGGGTTCACCATTTGGTGCTGATGAACGTGCTCACCTCCTCTGATTGGCAATGTGGGGAGAGAAAAAAAGGAGACGCTGGCTCACTGTAATTTAGATAAAAGAGTCCCATGTTTGTGTCTTTCCAAGGCACAGGGCGGAACCAAGGAGCACTGAGTGAGACTGTCTTGTGGATACTTGATACCAGGAAAGAACAGATACCTGGTAGTCTAGGGCACTGACTGACCCGTAGCTGCCAGTCTTTCCTCCTTGGATTATAACAGACACCTGTTTGAGTGACTGTACGAAGCTTCTGGACTTAGAAGGTGGAACTCAGAATTCACTTTCCATAAAAACAGTATCACAAAACACGGCTCACCCAAGTTTGACTGATCCTAATACTCTTGAAGAATGGTACAGACCCAGTGTTTCGATGATACCCCGAAGTGGCATTTTAAACTTTATCTTTTAGGGTTCCAAGTCCAGCTGACAAGAGCCCCTTTTTACCTCAGTGACACACCCCCTTCTGATTCACTGGTAAACCTCTGAGGCCGGTCTTCACCTACAGCACACCTGTGGTTTTTAACAACTGTTTGCAGGAGGTAAGGCATGTCACAGGTCGGTCACTCCTCAGGGTACAGGTAGTGAGGGGACTTAGTGGTGACCTAATAAAGATTCAGTGTCCCAGGACCATTACTCATCATTTGCAATACAAGTGTTTGTAAAACGGGGTCTCCCCTCACTTCACACATACATACACACACACACACACACACGCACAAATTAGGATGACGAAGGTGGAACACTGGGCCTCCCTTACTTCCCACACGCGGGGTCAGCCAGGTCCCCCCTGTCACCAGAAAAGGAGACTGTATAATTCAACACTTGAGCGTTGTTATTCTTCTTAGAGCTTCTCATGACTGTTAAGTGATGGTTAATTTCATAATGATTTAAAAACATCAAGTTTTGCCTCTGTAAGAAAGCCAGAAAGCATAAGCTGAAGTCTACATTCTTTAGGCTATTGGAAAACAATCTCAGCACTTTTAAAACAATATCTTGGTCTACTCCACGCCCTCTGAGGTCTATCCCGTACTCTGCTTCTTCCCAAGGGACGGGACGGGGCCGGCACCCACAGGAGAACCCTGGACGCACACGTCGAAGGCTCAACGTAAAGCGTCACACAAGATCTGGCCATCAAGAAGGCGGCCGGGAGAGGTCCCTCCCTGTCATTTTAAATGTCACCAGTATGGCTGCGTCAGCACTTGAAGTGCATCGCCACGCCAGGGCACTGCTGGCTTGTGTTAACGGCTATGCTGCAAATTCCACAGATTCTCTCAGGAGACATTTCTGCAAAAAACATTCGGCAACTAAAACGTCGTTACGAAGTAGAAATCCAGACATACCTCTCCCAAAAAGAAGCCGCTTTCTGATTTCACTTGAACTTCCAGTGTTAAGTAAATTAAAAAACTGAAACCAAGCGTAACAAATAAGATGTTGGGACCCTGTAAGACAGGGGTCCCCAAACTACGGCCCGTGGGCCACATGCGGCCCCGAGGCCATTTATCCGGCCCCCGCCGCACTTCTGAAAGGGGCACCTCTTTCATTGGTGGTCAGTGAGAGGAGCACATTGACCATCATTAGCCAAAAGCAGGCCCATAGTTCCCATTGAAATACTGGTCAGTTAGTTGATTTAAATTTATTTGTTCTTTATTTTAAATATTGTATTTGTTCCCATTTTTTTTTACTTTAAAATAAGATATGTGCAGTGTGCATAGGGATTTGTTCATAGTTTTTGTTATAGTCCGGCCCTCCAACGGTCTGAGGGACAGTGAACTGGCCCCCTGTGTAAAAAGTTTGGGGACCCCTGCTGTAAAAGGTGGTCCAAATTCCTGCCACCTGGACGTCTTCTTACTCACGCGGCACCTCTGAGAAGGGTCCGGACAGCGATCAGTTCCACCTGGCTGGCCTGCACGGTGGGGGGTCAGAGTTACACTGGGGACCAAGACACGGGGAAGGGGAGGGGCCTCAGGTCACACTGACAGAGAGGAGAGGGGATAGTTAGAGGAGGAAGGGACCGCTTCCTGAGGAAGGTGGCCCGTTCTCCAAATCAGGGAGGGACAAGCCTGGAACCCCGCCTGCGTGATGTCCGTACCCCAGGAGTTCTGGTGGGGTGGGTGGGCCTGTCACTGCCTGTTCTAGCTGTCGGGGTAGGTGGGCCTGTCACTGCCTGTTCTAGCTGTCGGGGTAGGTGGGCCTGTCACTGCCTGTTCTAGCTGTCAGGGTGGGTGGCCCTGTCACTGCCTGTTCTAGCTGTCGGGGTAGGTGGGCCTGTCACTGCCTGTTCTAGCTGTCAGGGTGGGTGGCCCTGTCACTGCCTGTTCTAGCTGTCGGGGTGGGTGGGCCTGTCACTGCCTGTTCTAGCTGTCGGGGTAGGTGGGCCTGTCCCTGCCTGTTCTAGCTGTCGGTGTGGGTGGGCCTGTCACTGCCTGTTCTAGCTGTCGGGGTGGGTGGGCCTGTCACTGCCTGTTCTAGCTGTCGGGGTGGGTGGGCCCTGTCACTGCCTGTTCTAGCTGTCGGGGTGGGTGGGCCTGTCACTGCCTGTTCTAGCTGTCGGGGTGGGTGGCCCTGTCACTGCCTGTTCTAGCTGTCGGGGTGGGTGGCCCTGTCACTGCCTGTTCTAGCTGTCGGGGTGGGTGGCCCTGTCACTGCCTGTTCTAGCTGTCGGGGTGGGTGGCCCTGTCACTGCCTGTTCTAGCTGTCGGGGTGGGTGGGCCTGTCACTGCCTGTGCTAGCTGTCAGGGTGGGTGGCCCTGTCACTACCTGTTCTAGCTGTCGGGGTGGGTGGGCCTGTCACTGCCTGTTCTAGCTGTCACAATACTCGGGATCCCCAGGGTGGTGCATTGTGGTCTGAAGCTTGCCGCTGGGTTAGCGTGGGACCTGGGTGCACCTTTGGGGGACACAGGGGCCAGTGTGTCTGCACTACAACGAAACGGTCAGTGTCTGGTCAGTACGGGAGGAGCCACTTTTGGGCAAAGGGGAAGGAATGAAGCACGGAGCAGGGTGCTGCGGCCGAGACGGCGGCTTGACTGGAATGTCCTGAGACTCTTCCGGACACGGAGACGCTCACTGTGGTGCCGGCAAGACGCCCCCGGCCCAGCGGCCTGTCGGCATCATTTGGACAAACGGAGCAGCTCTGACTGAGCCTGACTCTGACGGGGACCCCTTGACGCCGGGAGCTCAGGGGGCACGGGAGGGCAGAGGCCGAACGAGGCTTGAGGAAGTGACCCGATGGGCCCGAGACCTCGTGGTCAGTTCACGGGGGAGCAGGGACCGAAACCCGGGGGTCCTGCTGTCCGGCGGTGAACACACAGGGGTCCAGCCGAAACAGCCACACTGGTGGAGGGCATCGCCCCTGCTCTCATGGGTATGATGCATGCTCATGGACGTGTTCAGGTCACAATAAGTTTCTGGGACCCTGGAGGCGGTGGCTGACGGGCAGGTTCTGCTGGGACAGGACCCGCTTGACTTTGTAATGCAGAGACACAAGGTTTCCACCCTGGCTGCACAGGAGGACCGCCTGACACCAGACTACCCCTCTCTAGAAATTTGCATTCCACTGATCTGCGAGGTTTTCTCCCGGACGGAGAAGAGGAGCACGTTCCAGGGGAGGTGCTGTTGGCCGCGCCATTGATCGCAGTGTGACCTCCCGCAGTGCCCTTGCTTTGATTTCCTTATCTATAAAACACATGTCTTCATTTCCTGCGGGGTTACCCCCAGGGTCAGAAGAGCACGCAATGCAAATGCAAGCCTCCTGAACACCAGGGAGACGTCTGCAGATGCTCCGCCCTCGGCCCCTGCCATCGCCCTCTGGCCCTGTGGCCCCTGCCTCCGCCCCCCCCCCCCCCCCGGCCCCTGCCTCTGACGCCAGTGAACAGCACGTCTTCTGAGGGAAAGCCTCCGGTGATGACACTTACACACAGTCCCTATAAGCCCCGTAGCGATGACGTGACCTCAGACTCAGCACCACGGGGTTTCCTCTCTGCACCTGGGAAGCACCTGAGAGCTGGCCAGACGTCAATCTACCTCTGAGTGTGAGAGACGGCCAGTCTTGTCCGAGTCCTCACCCTCTTATCAACGACCACAGACAGGGGACGAGGAGATCAAAGGTGGAGCCAGCGGGGATTCTACGTTGATTTCTTTTACGTCTGGATCTGAGACAAGACTCCGCCTGGGTGGCATGGACGTCCAAGTGCCCCCCCATCTCGAGGGCTGGGCCTGGGAGGGTGCTGTGGGGGCAGTGGGGGCGGTGGGTCTACTCACAGGTGTTCTGGGGACCCTGTCCTAGTTTTATGGCATCAGAACACCCTTGGGGACAGGGAGGGCACCTATGCCTGTAACATGACATCCTGGTCCTGCTCCCCACTGGCCAGAGGTGGGCTGTATCTGTGTGCCTGTGTGTGCATGCCTGTGTGTGCATGCCCGTGTGTGCATGCCTGTGTGTGCATGCCCGTGTGTGCATGCCTGTGTGTGCCCGTGTGTGCATGCCTGTGTGTGCATGCCTGTGTGTGCCCGTGTGTGCCCGTGTGTGCATGCCTGTGTGTGCATGCCCGTGTGTGCATGCCTGTGTGTGCATGCCTGTGTGTGCATGCCTGTGTGTGCCCGTGTGTGCATGCCCGTGTGTGCATGCCCGTGTGTGCATGCCTGTGTGTGCCCGTGTGTGCCCGTGTGTGCATGCCTGTGTGTGCATGCCCGTGTGTGCATGCCTGTGTGTGCCCGTGTGTGCCTGTGTGTGCATGCCTGTGTGTGCATGCCTGTGTGTGCATGTGTGTGTGTCACAGGAGAGCTCAGGGCTGCTATAATGGAAACTGCGGTACCACGAGCTGGGTCTAGAACACTTAGCGTGTCCAGTGGCTCCGGGGGCCTCTGCCAGCGTCAAGGTGACAGTGGCCTGGGGAAGGGACGAGAGCATTCTTGGGCGGGTGTGGAGGGACTGGGGGAGGGGTGGGGGGTGGGGGGACCTCACGGGGAATGGACGCTCTGCTGCCCCTCACAGGGGGCTCTCTGAGATGCGGTCTGAGACCCTTCAGGACCCGCCCTGCCGCTGGCTTGCTCACGAGGCCCCCGCCTGGCCGGCCGCCTGACCCACGGTGGGACCAGCGCACGGCTTCTATCGGAGCCCGGAATGAGGACTGTTACTTCCTCTCTCCCGCCCACAGGAGTGTCAGACGGTCCGCACAGCCCACGGACCCAGTTCAGAGAGGGGCAGGCAGGGACGGCCCCTGGGGGCCGAGGTCTGGGGGAGGTCTCCTGTGGTTCTCTGCAGAAAGGGGAGGACGCAGGCCCCCTCCTGGGTGGCTGCCTGGCAACACAGCAGGGGTTTGACCTCTCCCAGAGCTGTGATTATACAAGACAGCTGGGGTGCTTTTCCTTAACACACCTCCGAGGTCAGGGTAGAGTCACTGCCCGAGTTACTGCCTCGCCAGCTGCGAGAGCTCATGCTGTGAGGGTCCCCCCCCAGCCCCCCCCGGAGAAACCAGCCACGTCTTCAAGTCTTCACTCTGATCCGATTTCATTACAAGAAGGGACGTGTTCGTCCGGGAGAACTTTTCTTCAACGGGAACATCCGTCCAGCTACCTGAGTTTCCTCCCAGAAGGGGCGGGGCTTCCACAAGGCAAACACACTCAACAAGGATGTTTAGTTGTTTTTTTGTTTTTTTTTTTGTTTTTTTTTTTCATTTTTCTGAAGCTGGAAACAGGGAGAGACAGTCAGACAGACTCCCGCATGCGCCCGACCGGGATCCACCCGGCACGCCCACCAGGGGCGACGCTCTGCGGCCCACCAGGGGCGATGCTCTGCCCATCCTGGGCGTCGCCATGTTGCGACCAGAGCCACTCTAGCGCCTAGGCAGAGGCCACAGAGCCATCCCAGCGCCCAGGCTATCTTTGTTTCCATTGGAGCCTTGGGCTGCGGGAGGGGGAAGAGAGAGACAGAGAGGAAAGCGCGGCGGAAGGGTGGAGAAGCAAATGGGCGCTTCTCCTGTGTGCCCTGGCCGGGAGTCGAACCCAGGTCCTCTGCACGCTAGGCCAACGCTCTACCGCTGAGCCAACCAGCCAGGGCTTGTTTAGTTGTTGTTTGTTTTGTTTTTTACTGAGTTGTGGTCAGGTAAAGGCAGAACGGAAAGGGGCTGGAGAGGCTTCCCTCAGTCTAGAGCCTTCGGAGCGAGGTCGCGTGCGGCACAGGGAACTCGAAGACGTGTGCCCAGTGTCCAAAGGGCGGGCGGAAGGAGAGCCAGGGTGGCACTCTCATCCTGGACGCCCCGTGTCATGTGTCTGACCCCGACCTGAGGGGCCGACGAAGCCCGAAGGAATAGAGCCCTTTCTCCGAACACGGACACTTGCCGTCCAGTCTGGATTCCCGGAGGTCTGCCTCGCAAAGCAGAATCCCGCAGGACTCCACGGGCCCGACGCAGGACCCCGCAGGACTCCACGGGCCCGACGCAGGACCCCGCAGGACTCCACGGCCCGCCCCAGCCCTGGAGGGGCGCCCGCCTCTCCCGCCTGCTTTTACTGTCATTGTGCCTTTACTTAGTGTGCCCATTGTCACCTCCTCCTGGGGACCTGTGAGCGGGGCCGTCAGGACGAGACAGTGACACTGGGTTACAAAACAAAAAGGAAAGAGTGTGTCCAGATGCTCAGCCGAAACTATCTTTTCCTTTTTCTAAAATCATGCGTTCGGCCACAGAGAAAGTGAAGGCCGCGGCAAGGGTAGCAGATGTCACTTTGAACCCGAGCCAGCCTTTCCGAGAGGGGAGTTCTGCCATCTGTCCCCACAAACTGTCCTGGAACCCGCCAGGCATCACGGCCTGCGGCCCCCGCCTCCCCAAGCCCTTCGCGCAGTCAGATGTAGAAGACGCGGTCCATGTGGACAACGGACGCCACCCGGTCACAGGAAACGACGCCATGCTGCCCTTGGCGACCACACGGATGGACCTTGAGACTATTATGCTAAGTGACGTCAGTCATTCAGAAAGAGCTGAGAGCTACGTGGTTTCACTCACAGGGGATAGAGAACTGAGACTCCCAGACACAGACAGCAGGAGGGTGGGCACCAGTGGGAGGGGGCCAGATACACCGTGATGGAGACTTTGGGGTCGGGGGCGGCACGCCAGGCAATGTACAGACCGCGTCTCGTAGACCGGTACGCTTTGATAGCTGTCCGACGCTATTAACCAAGGTCACCCCAATACCTTTAATTAAAGGAAGGACAGGTTTGCCTCTCGGCCACGTGGGTCCTTCCTGCAGGAGCCGCATGCTGCCTACGGCTCCGTCGTCTCCCTAAGCGACACAGTTATGACGTATCTCACAAAATGCTCGTGTTTTCAGCCTCCTTTGCCACTGGGGATGACCGTGCAACATCGGTCAGTGACCTCAGGCAGAGCCGGGACCCCTGATGCACAGACACGTGGAAATGCAGAGACTTTTATCTGCTGTGCTGGCCCCCCCCCACCCCCTCCTAGCTGACTGCACGCGTGGTGTCTGAGTCACGGCACAAGTCTGGGGGCCAGAGAGGGGCCCGAGGAAAGCCTTGGTCCTGGGGGGGCCTCCTCCAGCAGCGTGACCGCTGAGGCCACAGGCCTTTGGGAGTGAGGGTGAGAGCCAGGCAACCCCGGTTTCCTAACACCATGTGGGCGACCTTCTCCGTCACTTGTGGTGGGATATGCATTCTTTACAACCTAGCCACCACGACTCTTTACAAAGCAACCCTGGATTCTGTCCCTGGTCAAGGGGCGCTTGTTCTGGGTTATGTCCCTTCCTAGACTAACGACGAGATGAAATGAATCCAGGCCACCTTCTCATCCGGGCAACAAGATTCCAACTCCGGCCCCCAGCTCAGGGTCCGTTTCCCGTGATCCGGGCGACGGTCGTGGGTGGGACGTTCGCACCATCTGACATTTCCTGTCCTGACTACGAGCGGCACTGACGATGACGTCTTCCCTGACACATAGGCCCTCTGCGAGTCTCCACAAGGACCCTGTCCCCTGGGCGGGCTGGTGCCCCGGAGGCAGACCCGCGGGGGGGCCGTACTCACCGCCGGAGTGGGCGGGTGGCCCGCACAGCAGCACCATCCCCTGGCCTTGCCGGACGGACACCGTGCTTCGTGTCCGCAGAGGGAAGCTTTCCAGATCTGCCGGGAGAGAGAGAAGAAACAGTGTTACCAGGTAAAGTGCTGAGACGTTACAGGACGTGTTCAAGAGGAAGACCTTCCAGATCTGCTGGGAGAGAGAGAAGAAACAGTGTTACCAGGTAAAGTGCTGAGACGTTACAGGACGTGTTCAAGAGGAAGACCTTCCAGATCTGTCGGGAGAGAGAGAAGAAACAGTGTTACCAGGTAAAGTGCTGAGACGTTACAGGACGTGTTCAAGAGGAAGACCTTCCAGATCTGCCGGGAGAGAGAGAAGAAACAGTGTTACCAGGTAAAGTGCTGAGACATTACAGGACGTGTGCAAGAGGAAGACCTTCCAGATCTGCCGGGAGAGAGAGAAGAAACAGTGTTACCAGGTAAAGTGCTGAGACGTTACAGGACGTGTTCAAGAGGAAGACCTTCCAGATCTGCCGGGAGAGAGAGAAGAAACAGTGTTACCAGGTAAAGTGCTGAGACGTTACAGGACGTGTTCAAGAGGAAGACTTTCGGCCGAAAACCAGCCTTGGGGGCCCTGCACCAGGATTCAGGTGGGCCACATGGTGCCGTCTGGACGGTCATGCGGGGCCTTCTCTGCTGTGGGGCAGCTGCTCACCATGGGGCCTGTTTGGAGTTAGAGCACTTTCAGTGGAAGGAGGTCTGCAGTTCAGTTCCTCGGTCATACTAGCTGCACCGTGAGTGCTCAACGGCACATGGGGCTACCGGTCACCCTGCTGGACGGCACGGAGAACACCCCCATCGCTGTAGGATGTTCTATGGGGTGGGGCAGGTCTGGGCAAAGAAACTGCAGTGTAAAGAGGATAAGTGACCTCCCCAGCACCTCTGTCATCAAGTAGCATTTTCAGGATGTCCATTCATGGTTTCTGACCCTCAGTTCTGTTTACTGTACAAACCATTCGAGTCCATGGGACTGTGCTGTCACTCTATATGTACCCAAAATAAGACTCTCTCTCTATATATGTAATATATTGTGTATATATATATATATGTATATACACACACATTATACACAACGTGTAAATAGATACATACACTCATATACAGCTGTTTTAAAGTTCTTGTGCATTTTTCAATATGTATAAGGTACTGTCCAAAGTTCTGTTTACAAGGTGCTCCTCTCTCTCAAGGGGGTCAAGTCCGGCCAGAGAGGGAAGATGCTGCAGACCCCAAATCACAGCTGGAGTCACTCACTGACCAGTGGCCACTAACAACGAGTTCATGAAAGAAATATGCCTAATGAAGTGACATACGATCGCTAAGAAATGGTTTTTATTTCATCCTCCTAAAGAGACATCCTCCCAAGGAGTGTTTGGAGTGCCGTTTCATTTCTCGTGGTCTGAGACGTTTGCCTTAACAACCTCTGATTGGGTCTGACGTGCGTCCCCGGCCTCGTGTGCCCTGGGATCCTAACGATGACCATCTGAGTCACGTATGGCTGCTGTCCCCATTTTTCAGACTGGAAAACAGAGGCTGCATCGTGAGGGGTGGACAGGAGGCAGCCCGGGTTCCCAGGTGGGGCGTTTCCACACACAGCCTGGGCTTTAGGGACAGTTCGGGATATTAACAGAGCTACACACACACGTGTGTCTTGATTACCAGCTTTGTCTGGATTTCAGCAGATTTTAAGCCTACCCATTATTGTTTTCATAAATTAAGCATTTATATAAAAAAAAAAAGTCTTGCTATTCATCGTCTGGTTGCCAGCTCAGGGTATAAAGATTGTGGGAACACAGCCTCTGCCTTGCAGGGTCTCGGGAGTTAGGTGGGCAGGACTGACGGGGAACACCCAAACCTGGGAACCAAGGACCACCAGGGCTCAGGTGTGAGGAGGGACCCCTGGAGGAGGACACACACACACAGGGCAGGGAACAAGAACAAGACACGGCTGTAATTCTGATGTAATCAGCTACTTTTCATTCCCTGCGCAGCGGGAGGGGCTGGGACACGGCTTTTTTTCTTCTCTTTACGAAAACGGTTTGATAAACCTTCAAAGAAGATTACGCCAGAGATGTTTTAAAAAACTTGATTACGGCATGAACATTGTTAACCTTTACCCCCAAGAGTGAGGCTGAGTCAGTCCGATGCGTCGCGTCTGCACCCGGGCTCTTGGGACAAACAAGTCCTCTGCTTCCGCACAGACATCCCCTCCCACCTCCGGGGTCGCGTGAAAAATCAGGCCCCGGTCGGTGACAGGGATCACGTCTCATCTCGGCAAAACCGACCAGGGTCCCGACCAGGAGAAAAGCAGTCACGTGGGAAAGGGAATGCGAAATGCATAGAGTGGTTCTTCACTGCGCCGTGGAGCTTACAACAGTGGGTTCCTGCTCCCTCCTCTTGAGATAGATGATAGACAGACAGACAGCCAGTCAGACAGACAGATAGATAGACAGACAGAGAGATAGACAGACAGACAGAGAGATAGATAGACAGACAGAGATAGACACAGAGATAGACAGACAGATAGATAGACAGACAGACAAAGAGATAGATAGATAGATAGATAGACAGAGAGATAGAGAGATAGACAGACAGACAGATAGTAGACAGACAGATAGACAGACAGATAGATAGATAGATAGATAGATAGATAGATTTATTTATTCATTCATTCATTCCATTCAGTTCTACAAGACTTGAGCAGTCCGAATACATCACATTGGCCTGACCCGGGGTCGCGCAGTGGATCAAGCATCCACCTGGAACGCTGAGGTCGCCAGTTCGAAGCCCTGGGCTTGCTAATTAAAGGCACGGGCGAGAAGCAACTACGAGTTGATGCTTCCTGCTTCTTTTTCCACCCCCTGCCTTTCTCTCTCTCCTCTCTCTAAAGTTAGTAAATGAAAATCTTAAAAAAAGAATACATCAAGTTAACCTGTTACTTGAGAACATACTTAGACCCGTTTCCTCGTGAACTGAACCCGAGTCCGGAGGGCAGACCCGGCCTGCACAGCGGGCAGAGCGCCCGCGCCCAGACCCAGCTGCTCGAGAACCCCCTCTGCCGGGGCTCCGTGGGGACGCTGACCTTGGGCGGGCCGCCTCTGCCCCCTGCGTTAGAACGAGTGTGCTTCGTTTTAGAATAAGAACGACGGGGAGAAGATGAGGTAACCTTTGAAAAGCACGAGGCCTTTCAGGTTGGGTGTTCATGTGGAGTTGTTCTGCCCACCGAGGAAGGCTGGCCTCCCGTTGCCAAATTGCCCTCCAATCATTCCGTCTAAAAACGCGTTCCCACGAGCGAGGCGCTCGGGCCAGGGCGGAGGACGCCGATCCGAGGAGGCCGTCTTCACGCACCTGCTCGGGGGGAAAGAGCGGAAGCCGCACATCGGTCCTTCCTGCCGCTGCCGGGCTGCCAGATGCGGACTGCTGGCGGCGAAGTCGTCTTCCCAGCTGAAGAACTGGGTGGGGCCGTGGGTATGTGCGGAAGGTTGCACCCTCACGACCCAACCTTCCCCCGTTGTCCCCATCTATGGTTTTAATTAGAGCCACGACGTTGTCTCCAGAGCCTTGGTACCAGGTGACGCTCAGCAGGAGTGGGCGTTAAGGAACGGGACGCATGATGCACACCGCCCTGTCCCTGTGCCCACACACTGCTGGCCGTCAGAGCATTAACTGCAGGACACACTGAGAGCACACCAGGTGACAGGTTCCTCTCCAGGGAGGTCTAATTTAACTGCAAATCCCTCGCCTGCGGGTGACACAGCGGAGGCTCAGAGAGGCTCGTCACACCCTTCACCCCCGGGTCGGGGCTGGAAGCCCACGGCCACCCCGCCTCCCTCGGAAGCCGCTGCGCTCAGGACCCGGAGCCACCACGCGGCTCAGCGGAGCCCACGGAGAAGAGCGTTTGGACTCGCTCCTCCCCGTTCCAAAGGCAGAGAGAGAGTCCCTGTGGGTGAATTTTACGCTTTCCAGTGAAGATGTAAGGACAGGCACATGCCCGGGCCGGCAGGTGGGCCGGCACTCGGTGTGGGGACTTTCATCGTGAGGAGCAGAGGGCGGAACGGGACAGGGAGACAGCTCTGAGAAACAGCCCCGGTAAGAAGCAGGGTCGCCGCGTCCTCGGGAAGCTGGCCGGACAGTGACACCAGGGCGTGCCCCCCCCCCCCATGGCTGCGGGAGGCCGGCAAGGAACGGTGCAGCCGAATGAGTGACGTGCACGTAGGACGTGAAATACACACAGGCCCGAGGGGCCTCCGGACAGCTTGTTGTCCCAGCATCTCTCGTGGCCCAGTGACACGCGGCTGGACTTTCCTGGTGTTGACGTCATCCATCAACATTTTATAGACCTTTGTCCCCGGGAATCATGTGCCTAGGGACGCACGATTTCGTGGGAGCAGATGTGTTTTCATGTTATATATATATATATTTTTTTTTCCTGTGAAAAACCCGTGTCTCTGTCCTCCCGTGGAATGGAATAGCAGGGTTTTTAATTTAAACGAGATTAGAGGGTACACCGCAGGAGACGGGGTGGGCAGCTCGTGGCCAGCCCAGAAGAGGGGGTGGGCAGGGAAAGCCCAGACGAGAAACATGTGCAAAGGTCTTAAAGCTGCATGACGTGATACATTATATATATATGTATATATACGACTCCTTCATGTATGGAAACCTTTGAATTCAGACCGCAGAGAAAATCAGAGCGTGAGGGAGAAAAGGCCACGTATCTTCTGTCTGGGCAGTTATTAAATGTTTAGAACTGGGGCTGCGGTTACTTACAGAGACTCCCTGGGTGTTGCTTAGAGAAAACAGAAGCATGGAGTGGGGGGGGGGGGGGAGGCAAGACATTTTTTGAGAGGAGGTAAGAGAGGATGGAAGAGTAACCTATTTAAGGCCATTGGATTGAAGAGCTGAGACATCTACAGGGTGGCACCCCCCTAACCCTTCCCCCAACCCCCCGAGAAGAGGGTAAGAAGTTCAGTTTCGAAATGGCCAGGGAAGGTCAGTGAGAAAATAACACACGTCACGGTTTGTTAAGAAGCCCCGGAGAGGCAGGAGAAAAGAGAGGGGAAAAAATGATGCAGCAAACCATGCAAGTAATCCAGGTATTTCTATGCATGCGTTATTTACTGCAAGTGAAAAAAACAACCACCAAAAAACAAAACCAAAAAAAAACAATTTAATTTTCCTCTGAGCAGAGCAGACCCGGCTTCCCTGGCGGCTCCTGGGCGGACGGAGAACAGGGAGCCCAGCAGTAACTAGCCTCCGTGGTCCTGCTTCCTCCAGACCCTGAGAGAAGCGATCAATAAGGGGATCGATACCCGCTTGGAAAAAAAACGGTCCAGCGATACATTTGCCGGGAGTGTGATTTCCATACTGATGGTCGCACCACTTACAAAAAGAAAAGGGATTATTTTTGGAGCCCGTCGTTAGGCCCGATCATCAGGCAGCTCCCTCCAGGGACCCCTGACTCCGCCGCCGGCTTCCTGAGTGGGCGCGCGTGGGCGCGGGCGCGGGTACGGGCGCGGGCTGGCACGGCGGCTGCGTGGATTCTAGAGACTCGGGACGGAAAATCAGTCTAGGCTGACACGAGCCTGTTGTCGCGAAGCCCCGTTTCTGACATTCTTCCTGCGCAGGGAGAAGGCGGAGACAGCAGCGAGGTCGGCACGGTGGGTGGGTCTCCCCGGGGGGTGGGGTGGAGGAGGGGAGGCCTCCGTGGACTGTGTCCACACCAGAGCCGAAGACCCCGAGACCACCGCGCACTCTCCCTCCCCAGCTGTGTGACGAGGCTGAGTCCCCGAGTCCCCGAGAACGTCTCTTTCTTCCTCTCTTGCGTCAGGACAGTGATTCCCGTCTCAGGGCCCTGGGACGTCTGAGACCGTGTGCATGCCGCACGGAGCATCCTGCCCATCGTGTCCGAGCGTCTGAGGAAAGTCCATGCAGCGAGTGAGTCCACACTTCTCCCGGACACCGGGGTCAGTGGTCAGGCCAATCCTGCCGTGCCGAACGGCGCTGCGAAGACGTGGGCCCCATCTTCTCCTGCCGGTCTCCATGGTGTCTTCTAGACAGGGGCTGACGTCAGGCAGGCACCTCACCCTTCGCCCAGCCTGGACCGTTTCCTTACAGGACTCACAGTGAGGACGCACTCACGCACGGGGGGCTCTGATCATTCTCCTCGAGAGCCTCTGGGCGGCGCTGCGTTCTGGGAGAGCCTGTTCCCTTCTCACGTAAAGGCGGGGGGTGCCCTTTTCACCAAACAGTTTAAAAACCGAGGGATGCGATCTCGTAGGAAGCGTCCAGAATAGGCTGTTTAAGATGCGACACCGTACTGTTGACTGATGACACAGAAGTACGCCTCTGGCTTCCCCTTTTAGAGGCTGTACCGGGTGGAAAAAGAACGGGTGCAAATGAAAACTGAGAAAAATATGGATCAACCTAAAAAAAATGACAGCGGTGCTCGTCAGTATCTGTTTTCCCATGTCATTAATTCTTCTGTTGGTTTATCCAATCTTCGGCAATTCCTAGTTTGAGGTTTTTCTTTTTTCCTCTTTCGTGGGAGTGTCAGCTGTTTTATCTCTCCCACAACTCAAACGAGAAGAAAGCAAACAGCTATAGCCGTGCCGACATAAAATCTCGACAGGACCTGACTCCAGTGGGTGGGCAGCCTCAACTCAAGGACCGAAGTCTGATTCTAGCTGGAGGTTTGACATCGAAAGGAAAGGGGCACTCTTTCCCGGGGCGGGGGGCGAGCTCTGCTCCACGAAAGCGCCTTGGGAACAGTCCTAAGTTAGGGTGCGCCGAGCTTACCAGAGGCTCCCGGCACAGAAATGGCTCACGCCCTCGTTCCCTCCTCCCTCACGCTGCCGCATGGATGTCTCCGCCCACCCCTGGACCGCTTTTTCTTTCAGAGCGAAGAGGAGGAGCGCGGGGCGGGGGAGCCCTCCCAGGAGCTGACTCCATCCCCCCCAGGGCCCCCCCACTTCACACGTCTGGCCCTCTTCCCTCAGAACCACTTTGGAACGACAGAGGCACCTCTGTGCAATCCACAGGGGGCTGCGAACCTCTTCCCTGCACGGCGAGGTGGGAATGGACTCCACCGGAAGGCTTCCCCGTCTCGAGCAAACTAAGTGCGGAATAGATTATTCAAAAGTCAAGTCCGATGAAGCAGAAAAGAAGCAAAAAATAATAATAAAAAAAAAACCCAAAAAACCCCAACCAAAAACAAAAACATCATCTCTGAAGTAACAGGGAGGGAGAATTAGGGCTGAGCAAGTTCAAGAAAGTACGAACGGCTTAAAAATACCCTGGAAGCTGATGGTTTACTCATAGCTGTTCCTCACAATTCTGGGTGTGTGTGTACGTGTGTGCGTGTGTATGTGTGTGCGTGTGTGTGTGCGTGTGTATGTGTGTGTGTGTGTGCGTGTGTGTGTGTGTGTGCGTGTGTGTATGTGTGTGCGTGTGTGTGCAGAAGAGCTGAGAAGGGAGAAGGAAGCAGGGAGAGAGGACAGGTGTGTGGAGATGGCAGAAGGCAGGTCTGTCCGGTGGGGGTGGGGAGGTGGGGGTGGGGAGGTGGGGGTGGGGAGGTCAGCCATCCCCGCTTTAGCAAAGGGGGCGGGGACTCGCCTCCTGTCTTCTGTACCAGGGGACTCCTCACTCTCTCTTCCCAGCAGGAAACCGGGCAAGGACTCTAAGTAGCGTCATCAATGTTCCACGTGCAGGAGGCGAGCGTGGCCGCTCTGGGGGTCCCACCACGTTCGCCAGTGTGAGCCCTGGCTCTCCGTGCGCTCACCCGTGTCCTCCTCACGGCGACAGGACGGGGCAGGTGTTGTTGCTCATCTCTTCGCACAGAAACAGGAAGTCCAGCTCCGAGACCGCTGACCCGAGCACCCAGGTCCCCCCCAGACCCCCCACCCCACAACCCGGGAGTCCAGGTGCTTGCTGGCTGTTGGATAAGGGGTTCCACGCCGGGAACAAAGCCGCCCTTGCGCACGGTCGGACCATTTCGGCCTCTCTCTCCCGTGTCCCCCCCTCAGCTCTTATCGCCCTGACTTGACGAGACCATAAAAGATGCTTTGCTGCCTTCCCCGGTGAGTGGATGACTTCTGAAATCGCTCCTTTGATTCCTCAAGTCCGCCCCCCTCTCATTTCTCTGACACAGTCTGTTTTCTCCAGCGCGTCACGCTCCTTCAGAAGCCACAGAACAGCTCCACTGAAGGCGTCTGTCCTGCCCCGTGGGCCGCGTGAACTCGCAGGAGCACCCCTCTGACTGACGGGGTGGCGGCCGTGAGCGTGCCCGCGCACCCCGAGTGCCGCTGCTCCTCTCCGGAGACGGGGGTCCGAGGACGCAGAGCATGGCCACCAGCACCTTCTCCACGGGGACGCTCTCGTCTCGCGGACGGTCCCGACCCGACCCGACCCGACCCGGGAGTGTGGTGCCTACGCTGCTGCCACCCTCAGACTCGGGCTCACACTTCATGACACCAAGGCAAAGTTTCAGAGAAGCAGGTACAGTTTAGGATGAAAACACAGACTCCCCACTGTGTCCCACAAAAGACCGGTGGGAGCTGGTTCCTGTTCACGCCCGTGGTCTCATGTCCACGGCTCTTCCCCTGACTTACTTGGAAGCCAAGACCTATGTTTTGCTTTCTGTCATTCAAACATCGAAGAGCCAACCTGAGTCTCAGGACCTTTGAACCTGCTGCTCCCTTAGCTCGGGACGCTCATCAACCATCTTTGGCTTCTCACCCTCATTCCTCAGCACTCATCTCAGATGCCACCTCCTCCGAGCAGCCTTCCCTGACCAGCACCGGGCCCTGTTCCTCTCCATCACATTCCCCTTTGTTACATTTTCATTAGCGATCCTCACCAGAATCTGCAGTTACCTCCTTTATTTATATGCTATTTGGTTAACTGTGTCCCCCCCCCCCTCCCCCGTGAAGGCTCAGTAGTGCCCGGGAAACAGTATCTGACTCAGATTAGGAACGAAGTTAGCATCTGTCCAGCCTCGTCCTCTCTCCCGTTTCACACAGCGAGGTGGCGGTCAGCGAGACTTACGGGGGCGGGGTGTGACTTCCTCCTGTTTGTGCACAGGGCACACTGATGCCCTGCACAGTAGCTACAAAGGCCCCCTGTGGGCTCAACGGCCAGGGTGCCCTGGAGGGTCACTTAGAGAAAGGCACTCACCAGGGGCACTGAGCCACCTACCCGGCCTTCCAGGGAAAGCGTGGAGCTACCCCAAGCTCGGCACGCAGTCAGCGTAGGAACAACTACTCTGCTTGGCAAGAGCAACACCCTCCCGCCCCCCGGAACCCTGGCCCGGGGAATACAACCGAGAAATGATGTCCCGCTCGTCCCGCGGGCCCGCTGTCTGCCTGGGGCCGGGGCTGTGACGAGCTGGTCGGCGATACGTCTGCGGCCATCTGCCCTCCACCCGTGTGAGAACCCCACACACAGCCCGCTGGACGGGACTGACTGTCATAGTTCCGACAGACAGACAGACAGACACAGGGCGCCCCCTGGTGAGCGCTTCCTTCTCCTTCACAGCCGCCTCCTCTCCTCTCTGAGGACGGACGTCAGCGAGCGCGGCGAGCTGCGGTTCATCGTGGGCCGTCGTCTCAGTCAACGGGCACCCCCAGAGGGCAGACTGGATCTACCCAGCTGGCGCCGGCCCAGACTGTCTCTGAAGAAATGCCGAAAAGGCACACGACACAAGGTCATCGGAAAGTGAGCAATCCATAGGAACAAGCCCCGGGGACATATGGCTCGCTCCACGGAGATGCGTGGGTCATGATCCATGAGCAAGCCCGAGAGACCACAGATCCATCGGCCACACAACGGGTCAGGAAAAAAAAAACATTTTAAAAGGAAAGAAGTCATTTCGTCTCCCAGTTTCTCCTTCCGTGTCTCTTCCTGGGCTCATGTTCCAGGGAGGCAGCCTGGAGATTCTCACACTCACCGCGGGATCCGCCCCGACGTGGGCGGTGGGTGGACGCTCCCTTCCTGCCCCTCACTGAAACCACACAGAGGCTGCTGGGGTGTGACTTCCCCTGGGGACCCTGGGTGCTGAATTAGCAGTAGACAGGTTAAAACAAACAAACGTTGAAGAGCAGGACAAGGGAGTTCTGTGTCTAGATGAATTTCCCAGAGGAAGAACAGCTGTTATTTATGTTTAATGGGAGCTGCTTCGACAACATCCACCATATATTTTTATCTCGTTTAATTACAGTTTTGAAAATAAAGCCATCGTCAGATACACACGCAAGCTATGTGTCATTCATCGTCTGTGTAGCCTTTGTGGTGCGTGCTGTTCCACCCTGTGGTGTGTGCTGTTCCACCCTGTTCCTGAGTCCAGAGGAGAGAAACCAGAGACGAGGCCAGCTCACTGGGAGAACCTGCTGGTTCCTGGTGAAGTGTCCTCAAGCCCCTGGCTTTTAAATGCACCCTAAGTGCCCTGGCCGGTTGGCTCAGTGATAGAGCATCGGCTGGGCATGTGGAAGTCCTGGGTTTGATTCTGGGCCAGGGCACACAGGAGAAACACCCATCTGGTTCTCCACCCTTCCCTTTCTCCTTCCTTTCTCCCTGTCTCTCTCTTCCCCTCCCACAGCCAAGGCTCCATTGGAGCAAAGTTGGCTTGGGCGCTGAGGATGGCTTCATGACCTCTGCCTCAGGCTCTAAGAAGAGTTCAGTTGCTGAGCAACAGAGCAAGAGCCCCAGATGGGCAGAACATTCTCCCCCTGGTGGTCATACCAGGTGGATCCTGGTCGGGCGCATGCGGGAGTCTATCTATCTGCCTCCTTGTGCTTCTCACTCCAGAAAAATAAATAAAATAAAACGAAATAAACGCACCCTAATGCACAGGAGAACTGAGACAGACTCATCCCACCCCTGCAGCGGGCTGACTCTGAGCACCCATCCTGCACCTGCCACTGTTTACGGACCGGGGACACAGCTCAGAAAAACAGAACAAAAGAGAACAAAGAATCTCCCCTCTCCCAGAGGTGAAAGGGGGTGAAATGGCCGTAAAAAGAGCAGAAACATTGCACGCAGTGTCTCTGATGGTGGTTAACTGCCAGAGAAAAATGAGTTACGGGCCCTGGCTGGTTGGCTCAGTGGACAGAGCGTGGCCCGGGGTGTGGACATCCTGAATTTGATCCTGGTCAGGGCACATGCATGAGCAATGACCATCTGTTTCTCTTCCCCTCTCTCTCTCTTCCCCTCCCGCAGCCAGTGGCTCGACTGGTCCCAGCGTCGGCTCCGGATGTTGAGGATAGCTCTGTTGATTCGAGCATTGGCCCCAGACAGTGGTCACTGAGTGGATCCAGGTTGGGGCGCATGTGGGAGTCTGTCTCTCTGTCTCCCCTCCTCTCACTTAACAAAATAAAAAAATAAAAAGGGAAATGAGTTATGGGAATGCATCGGGAATGTCGGCGCGGAATCTTCAAAAGAGGAAGCACACGTACAAGTGGACCCCCCGACTTCCCAGATGTGGAGGAAGGATCACGTCCTCCTCACTCCCACCCTGTCCGCCCCCCTGCCCTGGCCGGCTCTGCCCCGGCCCTGCCGAGACCACCGAGTGGCCGCTGAGCTCACGAAGACGGTGCTGCTGTGGCTGAGGGAACACCAGGGCCGCTCCCCGAGGGGCTCCGGCCACTGCATGACCCGCTGTCGTGTGTGCGTCTGCCTCCAGACACCTCGTGCAGGACGCACTGCCGGCCGGCCGCGCGCACTGACCACCCGCCCTCCGCGAGTCCCGCCTGCACGCGGCTCGGCACCCGCACGCGGTCTCTCCAGAGGGCACCGCGCAGCGTCCCGGTCCTCGGAGACACTACACACTCCGCAGCCCTGTGCTCGGGGCCTCTAAAGAACAAGCGCACCAACGAGGAGCAGAGAAACGCAAAAACCAGGCGCTGAGTGGACAGCAGGACACTTGTGCTCCGGATGATGGTGAGGGCGAGAGAGCAAGGCGCCCCCTCCTTCCCGCGCGGCCGGCAACACCTGCGCAGGGCGACCGGGCAGTTCCGGGGCTCCGCCCGTGCCCAGGGTGACCGCGAGCCGGCCGAGAGTGCTGGATTTTATGTTTAGATTTCAGAGGCGATGGATGTGTACCAGCGTCCCGCTCAGGGCCGGGCACCAGGTGGGCACACGATCAAGGTCACAGTGGAAGAGTCCTCTTACCCAGAGGCTGGACACAGGTGAGACCAGGAAGTTCATCCTCTTAAAGCGCGCGTTGGGTAAACTGGTGAGTACAAGGCAGGTCCAGGTGATGATGAAAATCACAGTAATCGTTTAGCAACAACAATGAAACTATGAATCATCGGAGTCGTAACAGTAGCAGCACCAAGATCACAGGTGATAGGCTGCCTGGTATTCTTACAGCTCTCACCAAACCCGCTGTGTTTCTGTTAGGCCTTCTTGAACTCGAACTGCCTTAACTACCAAAGGCGCCTGGAATTATGTGTCCAAATGAATGCACCCCCTCGACATGGGCTCCGTGGGGTGGGCATACCCCTCCCCGTTTTATGTTATGCCCTCGGAGGAGCACAACATTTCTGCTCTCAAACGTTCTAAGTGCACAGCTCAGCGGTATTCAGTGCATCCGTGATGGTGTGCGGCCGCCACTGCCATCCACCTCCTGAGCTCTTTTGTCTCATAAAACTGAAACCCAGCCTGACCAGGCAGTGGCGCAGTGGATAGAGCGTCAGCCTGGGACACAGAGGACCCAGGTTCAAAACCCCAAGGTTGCCAGCTTGAGCACGGGCTCACCAGCTTGAGCCTGGGGTCACTGGCTTTTAGTGTGGGATCATAGACATGACCCCATGGTCACTAGCTTGAGGCCCAAGGTCACTGGCTTGAACAAGGGGTCACTCGCTCTGCTGTAGCCTCCCCCAGGTCAAGACACATAGGAGAAAGCAATCAATGAACAATGAAGGCGCCGTAACAAAGAATTGATGCTTCTCATCTCTCTCCCTTCCTGCCTGTCTGTCCCTGTCTGTCCCTCTCTCTGAATCTCTCTCTCTCTTAGTCTTTCTCATCTCTCTTGCTCAAAAGAATAAAAAGAGAGAGACTTGTTTGGCTTTCTGTTAACGTTCATCCGTCATTCCCTATGCTCCCCTGAGCAGGGCGCACTGCAGGTGCCTGATGCACATCCTGCCAGCCAGAGCCGATCAGCGGGGAACCGCTTCTCTGAGCAACAAGGAAGGGCACGGCAGGGGTCTGAGGGTGGCCGGGGGCAAAGCGGTCGGTGACGGTGATGTGAGAGCCTCTGGCCTTCGGGAGGTCAGCTCGCAGACGGCCTGGAGTCAGGACAAAGACTCCGGGGTGGAGCGACCAACCAGGACGGAAGCTAAAAATAGACGCAGAGTGATTTGTGGTCCGTCCTTCATTTTTAAACTCTCTTCCAGAAAACCTGAAAGAACACCAGATCTTATGTAAGGGCTTAAGGCAATTAACATTTCTTCTGATAAGTCTTGAGAAGAGGCAGAAACACAATGTGAAGTGGAATACTTATTCATGTTTTTATTCAGAACCGTGGAGCGGACCAAATTAGATTTTCATTGAATTACTGTAGCAATGAGAAAACCTGGGGTATATTTAGCTTGTGTATTAACTACGGGTTTTATTTTTAGATTCCAGTTTTTCATTTCCATTTTTCTTCTCCCTCTCTCTCTCTCTCTCTCTCTCTCTCTCAGAAAGAAGGGCTCATGAAAAGCCGCACTGTGGAATTAGGAGGGATACTGAGAAGTGAATTTAATCAAGCGGTATTTTTTAGATTAGGTGAGCCAGAAGATTCGGCTGGATTGGCTTTGGGAAGTTCACGGCAGCCATACCGACGAGTTCTCCAGCTTTCGACGTTCGATTTCCAGAAAACCTTCACATGTGACCCATTGAGAGACAGCGCTCCGTAACTGTTTCCGTAAGAACCGTAGTGATGAAGAAAGGTGAGGGCTTCCAGGTTCGGTCTGTTCAAGGTAAGGGGAACTTGTTTGAGTCCCTTTATATTAAAACCAGGTACAGAACCTAACTGAGAGGCACTTGGATGGAATTTAAAAGGACACCAATACCAGTTTAACTTCCTACGCCCTCAGCCAACAATTCCACACACCAGCCAACAATTCCACGCCCTCAGCCAACAATTCCACACACCAGCCAACAATTCCACGCCCTCAGCCAACAATTCCACGCCCTCAGCCAACAATTCCACGCCCTCAGCCAACAATTCCACGGGCGGAACCAACAGCCTGCCCCACCCCCCAGCGGTGTCTGTGCGTCACGGAAGGGTACGGAAAGCGACTTCTGAAAGTCGGAGAAAGAGTTGACCACAGTGTGCTTTTTCTGCAAGTGGTGGACACACAGAAATTAGCTGTAATAGAAGATGAACTACATCAAATTTTACAAAAACAATAGTGGTTTTGGCATTGATCATATATAAATATAATTTTTTTTTTTAGGTCCAAAATAAATTTGCATCCAAAGATAGCCTTCTGTTACTCTACGTTAAGATGGCTAGGCATCGAATGGGATGTTTGTCACCCGTTTAACAAAACATATTAGAGAGTGTCCACCACCCCCACCCCCCAGGGAGTGTCACCTGAGTCGTGGAAGAAAAAAAGAAGGTATTGGGAATTCCACTAATCCTAGTTATACAAGATCCTCTGCACGCGCTCTGGACAGAAAGGCAGAGGAGAATGACAGACAGGAACTGGAAAACAGAGGACACGATGCTGTCACTTTGCACCAGGACCTGGACAGAGGGGCGGGTGTTTCAACTGAGGCCGTCGGGAACAGGTCTGAGCCCTCCACCTCCCCCCACCTGCCCCCTTTCCCGGAAGCCGTGCCCCAATCTATGCTAGCTTTTCATTTGGGTACAAGATCAAGGTGTCAGTCTGCTAGTTCTAATGCTGATCTTTAACCTGCTGAATCCGGATGATTTGTTCATGACTATGAGGCTTTGAAACCTGTAACTCTGTTTCCAGGTTACTTCATCACTTAAAATGTTCCGGTGGGTTTGATGATTCTCACTGAGACCAGCAGAGCATCCTCGGACTTGCAGAATGGAAGTGTGGTCATTCACCATGGGCGGTTCTTCACCATGGGCGGCGAGTTCCGGTTCTGCAGGTTCTCAAAGGACTCAGAGGTCACTTTCAGCCCCCAGCCAGCTGATACCCAGAGCTGTCACCCGCGGCTGGCTCCCTGCTCGTCACGGAACCAGGACCGGGAGGCACGCTGATGTCCCCAGCCCTCTCTGACTCCCCTGTTCTGCTCTGCGCTAACGGTGACTGCCAGGGTTGTAGTGAGATCTCTGCTTTTCTGTGAACGGGAAGGGGCTCGGTCACCAAATGAGCCTGGCTGGGGGTGACTGTCCCCTGGGTCTGCTCCTTGGGGCTGGACATTGCGCAGGACGGCATCGAGCGTGCGCCCTGCGGAGAGTGAGGCTGGGAGCTGGGAGGGGTGGGTCTCCCGGATCTGTGTCCTCCTGGCCCTCACTGGGGCGGCTGCCCTGACATCCTGCCGGTATTGTCTCTAAGATATTACTTTGAGGACTTAATCAACTCTTCAGGTCAGAATCTGTGAAATACAGACCCTGATTTCCATTATTTGCTCGAACGAGTAAAACAGGTGAGTGGACAGGAAATGACTCCTCCAAGGTAAGGCGGGTTTGGGGCGTGCCGCGTTTCCATCTGTGGTGAGCTTTGCGCCGCAGGTCAACGGCGACCTTGCAGGACGTGCGTGTTTTTACTTGGTGTCCCCGATGTGCCGTGAGCTCCCAGAGAAGCGGGTGGCAGCGGCTGGCCATGTTTCTCAGAGGTGAGTCTGAGTCCTTCGTTCCCCATCCAGAGACGCACCCGAATGTCACAGGGGTCCTTCCCGCCTCCCGGAACGGAGGTCCCAAGCGATTGCTGCTCTCTCCTCACTGTGTGTTCGGTGACAGTGATCAGGGTGACAGTAAGTACCTGGCCTCCCTCGGTTTCTGCTCTGGGGCGTGGAATGCCACAATGGTGCCCGCGAACAAGGTCACCACGGAGGTCTGAGGGTTCGGCAGTGAAAACAGATGAGCCACTCTCAAAGATCAGGAAGATGCATTGCTTTAAACAGTCCCATGGACAGTGACCCAGAGCAGAGAAGACAAGCCATCCGCCTCCTCTTGAGAGGTGCTCAATCTCAGAGCGTCCCAGCGCCGGCCCCTAACGGTATGACGGTCACCATCCCTACACAAGGGCCCCCAATCCCAAAGCGAAACCCCAAAGCCCCATTCCTGTAATTGATGGTGAGGAGTGAGACCGTGACAGGTAAAAAAAGCCAGAGGTGAGGGGACATTGCCACGTCACCGATGGGGCCAGCGAGGCCTGCGGACCTTCCCTGGCCCTCGCCAGACAAGGTCTCGTGGGTTAATCACAGAGATTAATAGGCTGGCCGGGGAGAGGCCATGATTGACCAGCCTGCTCATAGCTCCTCCAGAGAGAAAAACTGCAGTGTGACAGCAGGTGGAGGGACAGTGTGACCTCTGTGGCCAGCTGACCTGTTTCCCTTCCAGCGTGACCCCTGCGGCCAGCCAGCAGACCTGTTTCCCTTCCAGCGTGACCTCTGTGGCCAGCCAGCAGACCTGTTTCCCTTCCAGCGTGACCTCTGTGGCCAGCCAGCTGACCTGTATCCCTTCCAGTGTGACCCCTGCGGCCAGCCAGCAGACCTGTTTCCCTTCCAGCGTGACCTCTGTGGCCAGCAGACCTGTTTCCCTCCCAGCGTGACCTCTGCAGCCAGCCAGCAGACCTGTTTCCCTCCCAGCGTGACCTCTGCAGCCAGCCAGCTGACCTGTATCCCTTCCAGTGTGACCTCTGTGGTTAGCCAGCTGACCTATTTCCCTTCCAGCGTGACCCTGCGGCCAGCAGACCTGTTTCCCTTCCAGCATGACCTCTGTGGCCAGCCAGCAGACCTGTTTCCCTTCCAGTGTGACCTCTGTGGCCAGCCAGCTGACCTGTATTCCTTCCAGTGTGACCTCTGTGGTTAGCCAGCTGACCTGTTTCCCTTCCAGCGTGACCCTGCGGCCAGCCAGCAGACCTGTTTCCCTTCCAGCATGACCTCTGTGGCCAGCCAGCAGACCTGTTTCCCTTCCAGTGTGACCTCTGTGGCCAGCCAGCTGACCTGTATCCCTTCCAGTGTGACCTCTGTGGTTAGCCAGCTGACCAGTTTCCCTTCCAGTGTGACCTCTGTGGTTAGCCAGCTGACTTGTTTCCCTTCCAGCGTGACCCTGCGGCCAGCAGACCTGTTTCCCTCCAGCGTGACCTCTGTGGCCAGCCAGCTGACCTGTTTCCCTTCCAGCGTGACCTCTGCGGCCAGCCAGCAGACCTGTTTCCCTTCCAGCGTGACCTCTGCGGCCAGCAGACCTGTTTCCCTTCCAGTGTGACCTCTGTGGCCAGCCAGCTGACCTGTTTCCCTTCCAGCGTGACCTCTGCGGCCAGCAGACCTGTTTCCCTTCCAGCGTGACCCTGCAGCCAGCCAGCTGACCTGTTTCCCTTCCAGCGTGACCTCTGCGGCCAGCAGACCTGTTTCCCTTCCAGCGTGACCTCTGCAGTCAGCCAGCAGACCTGTTTCCCTTCCAGCGTGACTTCTGCGGCCAGCAGACCTGTTTCCCTTCCAGCGTGACCCTGCAGCCAGCCAGCAGACCTGTTTCCCTTCCAGCGTGACCTCTGCAGTCAGCCAGCAGACCTGTTTCCCTTCCAGCGTGACCCTGCAGCCAGCCAGCAGACCTGTTTCCCTCCAGTGTGACCTCTGTGGCCAGCTGACCTGTTTCCCTTCCAGCGTGACCCTGCAGCCAGCCAGCAGACCTGTTTCCCTTCCAGCATGACCTCTGCGGCCAGCCAGCAGACCTGTTTCCCTTCCAGTATGACCTCTGTGGCCAGCCAGCAGACCTGTTTCCCTTCCAGCATGACCTCTGCAGCCAGCAGCAGACCTGTTTCCCTCCAGTGTGACCTCTGTGGCCAGCTGACCTGTTTCCCTTCCAGTGTGACCTCTGTGGCCAGCCAGCTGACCTGTTTCCCTTCCAGTGTGACCTCTGCAGCCAGCCAGCAGACCTGTTTCCCTCCAGTGTGACCTCTGTGGCCAGCTGACCTGTTTCCCTTCCAGTGTGACCTCTGCGGCCAGCTAGCTGACCTGTTTCCCTTCCAGCATGACCTCTGCGGCCAGCTAGCTGACCTGTTTCCCTTCCAGCATGACCTCTGCGGCCAGCTAGCTGACCTGTTTCCCTTCCAGCGTGACCTCTGCGGCCAGCAGACCTGTTTCCCTTCCAGCGTGACCTCTGCAGCCAGCCAGCAGACCTGTTTCCCTTCCAGCGTGACCTCTGCAGTCAGCCAGCAGACCTGTTTCCCTTCCAGCGTGACCTCTGCGGCCAGCTAGCTGACCTGTTTCCCTCCAGCGTGACCTCTGCAGCCAGCCAGCAGACCTGTTTCCCTCCAGTGTGACCTCTGTGGCCAGCTGACCTGTTTCCCTTCCAGTGTGACCTCTGTGGCCAGCCAGCTGACCTGTATCCCTTCCAGCGTGACCTCTGCAGCCAGCCAGCAGACCTGTTTCCCTCCAGTGTGACCTCTGTGGCCAGCCAGCTGACCTGTATCCCTTCCAGTGTGACCTCTGCAGCCAGCCAGCAGACCTGTTTCCCTTCCAGTGTGACCTCTGTGGCCAGCCAGCTGACCTGTTTCCCTTCCAGTGTGACCTCTGTGGCCAGCTGACCTGTTTCCCTTCCAGTGTGACCTCTGTGGCCAGCCAGCTGACCTGTTTCCCTTCCAGATGGAACTGTGAAGTTCTTTTCACTTGAACTCTGGCATCCCTGTGCGAGGCACCCGTGGCTTGGGGCAATCATAATGGAAACAGTAACACTACCCTCAGGAGGCTACCTGTCTCAGGGCCCAGGGGTGGGGCGTGGAGACGCCCCTACCCTTTGTGGAGGCTGAGCTCCACTTTGCAAACCTTTATTCACCAGAAGCATGTTCCCCTGAATGCTGGCATTTCAGAATCTACGTTTCAAAAATGCACATTTTGGCCTCAGCTGGTTGGCTCAGTGGTAGAGCACTGGCCCAGCATGTGGAAGTCCTGGGTTTGATTCCTGGTCAGGGCACACAGGAGAAGCAACCATCTGCTTCTCCATCCCTCCCCCTCTTGCTTTTCTCACTTCTCTCTTTCTTCTCCTCCCCTCCTACAACCATAGCTCAATTTGAGCACATTGGCCCTGGGCACTGAGGATGGCTTCATGGCCTCCGCTCAGGTGCTAAAAATAGCTCGGTTGCTGAGCAACAGAGCAACATCCCAGATGGGCAGAGCATCCACCCCTAGTGGGCTTGCTGGGTGGATCCCAGTCTGGGCACATGTGGGAGTCTGTCTCTCTGCCTCCCTGCTTCTCACTGAATCAAAAAAAAAGTAAATAAAAATGCACCGTTTACATCTATTTCTATAGTAATTCTGTGGGATTCATGATTACACTAAGAACTGAGACTAAGACTCTCTCTCTCTCAGGAGAGAAGATACTGAGTTAAAACACTTTCACAATAGAAGTGATTGCAAAGCAAACCGGCTTGGTTGTGACAGGCGTCTCTCCGCAGGGTGGTCTCTGGGGCCGACTCTCCATGAAGGACGTCAACGTGGAGCGGAATGCCGTCCGAACCCGAGCACGTTTGCTAGTGCTGGTGGCTCCCCGCATCTCTGCCTCGAAAACTCGCAACCAGAATTAGTCCACGTTCAGCTGCAAGCAGAGGATGTGTGTGCTGATTAGCGTCAGATGCTGTAAAAACGGCTTCTTCCAGACGTGGAGCCGTATTCGTGTTCCAGCAAATGCATGTTATTTCTCCCAGGCCAGGAGGAGTGTGGGTCCTCAAATGGCTCATCTCTGAAATAAAGGTTCCGTGCGGCCGTTACCACCAAGGCTGTTAAGCCGCAGAAAAGCTCTGTTGTCTGATTGCGGCGGTCAAACAGTTCTTGTTACAAAAATGTCCAGTTAGCATCCGTCCTGAGGCAGAGAGAGCATCATCTAAAAATATAGGGAGACCAGGTAGAATGGCCCAAACAGCGGCCCCCGAGAAAGGTGTGTCCACGTCCTGAGCCCGGGGGCCTGGGAGGGAGGGTCCACGTGGAGAAAGGTCCTTGCAGATGTAACGAAGCTAAGGATGTCCAGATGAGAGGAGAGCCCTGGGTGGCCTGGGTAGGACCTACATGCAATGACGAGTGTCTTTGATACAGGTGAGGGAGAGGGAATCGGGCAGTCATGCAGAGGAGGAGACAACGGGAAGACCCAGGCAGAGACTAGAACATTGTGGCCACCAGCACAGGGACGCTGGGTGGCCACCGGGGTCTGGGAGAAGCAGGAACAGGTCCCCTGGACTGACCAGAGAAAGTGCGTTCCTACCGGTGTTCCGACTTCTCGGCTCCAGGGCCGGGAAAAGACACGGTTCTGTGGTTTGAGGTCACCAACACCAAATGTGTCAGAATGTGTTACAGCAGCTTCAGGGAAAACTGATGCCTAATGCGTCCTTCTGTGACCTTGAAGGATGAGTCACTGAACTGGACGGGGCCCCCGTCCCCTGGTCTTTAGGAAGTACTTTCTGAAGTAAGTACTGGAGATAAAACTGATCAACACCACCACCACCACAGCCACGTGCCGACTTCCTACAGCAACCCTGCTGGGTTGTAACACCCGTGTCAGGAATTGTCGTGGAGAAGCTGAACGGCTGGCCCTCGCTGCACCAGGTTTGTGGGGACCCGTCCTTCGATCTCCGTTATTCCAGCCGCCGTACGGTTAGGGCACTGGGACCTCTCCGGGGATGTGGCGGCGTGCACACTCTAGCAGGGAAGACCCTGTATGTATCAGTCGAGTCAGCATCTAAGTCCAACGCCAGCCACCAGGAGGCATCTCTCCGCTTCCCCTGCAGAACTGGCGTCAAAGACGAGATCGCTTCCTTGGGAACAGAAGACAGTCAAGGGGACGTACAAGTAACAGACGGCAGGACAGACGACTCCTTGCCGCCCCCCTCTGACCGCCTTGATGGGAGGCAGACGGGTCTCTGATCAGGAATAGCAAACTCGCTCTGCTACAAAGTTGCTGCCCGGACTGTACGGTGCTCACAGGGAGGAAAGTGACTTCCTGGACTGGCGACCTGGGGGTTGGCCTGCCCGGCACATTAAACAGGAAGATCTCACGGACAGCGTATCAGCTGGGACCCCGGGTTGTGCAGAGCCCACACCTGCCCACGTCGGCACTTACTCTGTCATGCCTGACGGGTCCCACTCCTCTTTTGAGGGCGCTGTGAAGCCACTGAAAAGAGCCGCCCTGTCCTAGACGACGTGGCCGTTCCCGGATGGAAGGCGGTGTCCCGCTCAGCTGCGCTCTCCAGGTAGGTTGTGGCTCGACGCCTCTGTCCCTTTGGCTCACTTCGCCACAACTCACCCCTGACGATGGCCCCGGACACGGAGCAGGGCACCTGGCCTGGGAGAGCCAAAGCGTTTAGGAAATAAGAAAATCCGATCAACTCAGGTGTGAATTCTAACGTCGCCACTTACGGTGCGAGGCCAGATGAATGACATACTTCCTTCGGTTTTTAGCTTGGCTTTCTCATGTTTATGAGACAATGACTTTGTTCCCTAAATACAAAGGGAGATGATGTTTGTAAATTGGGTAGCCTGGCACCTGGGTCTGCTGAGCGCTGTCTGGTTACTGGTGCTGTTCTGTGTGGGTCTGATCATGAGCTGGACCTTCTCAAGGAAAGAGGTCCCTTCCTTGAAAACCCCTCGAAAGGGCTGACACCACCTGCACGTCCCCCGGTCTTTCTGACGGGGCCAGAATCACAGGTCGGGGTTGACCTAGAAAATTCTCTCTTTATTTGGCAACCAGATCGACACCTGGCCAGTCCCTTCTCGATCCGTTTCTTTCTTCTCCACCTCTTGGCGCTGTTCTGTGGGTTCCCTCTGCTTTCTGTGAGAAGGGGGCTTCTGAGTGGTGTCCACTCGGGCAGTGAGCTCAGGACGGGGACCTCACAGGCACAGAGGATTAACAGCGACGACGGTGGATTAATGTGACGAACCACCCTTTGACGCCTTATGCACGCCACAGCTTTGATCCTCACAAGTGCCCTGTGGTTCACGTGGCGGTATTACCATTATTAGTATCATCATCATTGAGAAGATGAGGAAACGGACAGATCAGAGACCTGCCCAGAGGAACCGGACGTGGGCCCTGCACAGTCTGATTCTAGAGACCTGGGTACATTCCTCCAAAGGGTCCAGCAAGTTCCTGGGGGTCCTGAGTCCATATCGTTAAGACTAAACAGATGCAACATCACACCTGGGCAGCGTCCACCTGATCATGTGTATTCTTAAAGATATACAGAGAAAAAAAAAAACATGTGTGTGTGTGGGGGGTGGTGGACAGAACCAACACTCTCCTCTCCTCTCCATGATTTTTCACTAAAAGTATTTTTCAATTAGTTGGCAGTCAATATTATTTTTACATTAGCGTGAGGTGCAACCGTGTCGTATCTCAAAGCAATTATCGAGGTCACCGCCCCCCTGGCCCTGGGGGTCCTGGTGTCACAGGCAGGAGAGCCCCCCGGTGGGCTGTCTCCCCTCTGGCCTTGGGGGTCCTGGTGTCGCAGGCAGGAGAGCCCGGTGGGCTGTCTACCGATGGCGTAGCAGATGTGGAACTTCACGGCTCTCCCTCCGGGGGCTGGCCAGGCTGGTCCCTGCGGGCGTCTGCTGTGCAAGTCACCTCCACGTCACAGAAGCGGACCTCGTCATCGTGAGGTACGGAGTACCGGAGGCCAAGGGGGGCTTTTTCCCGAGGGCCAGTCACTCTGGACCTCGGCAGCACCCACCTACTTCTTCTTCCTGCAACACGGTGACGACGCCTGAAAGAGGAGACGGGTTTTGATGTCCCCAACGCTGCTTGTTGTTTCTGGTGACTGGGGGTGGGTGAGTGGAGGGGGTGGAGGGGTGAGAATCACTTCTTGCCTTTCTGGTCCGTCCATCCGTCCAAGCTCTAATGTCCAGTCCTCAGCTCGGCCACCACGTCAGGGACCCCAGATGATGTTGAACAACCGGCCCCTGGAGAGGTCATCTGCCGCTCCATCCCAGAACCCTCTTGTTACCATCTTTGGTGACGCCGGTCCCACGGCCGCTACAGCGTGACCGATGTCCTAAAGCAGTGGTCCCCAACCCCTGGGCCGCAGTCCAGTACCAGTCCGGGGGCCATTTGGTACTGGTTCGCAGAGAAAGAATAAATAACTTATATTGTTTCTGTTTTATTTATATTTAAATCTGAATGATGTTTTCTTTTTAAAAAATGACCAGATTCCCTCTGTTTCATCCGTCTAAGGCTCACTCTTGACGCTTGTCTTGTAAGTTCGACAATTATATTTAAAAATACCACAGTTTTTACGCTGGTCGCATAATTTTATTTTGTGTATTTATCCGTCCCACCCTACAGGCCGGTCCGTGAAAATATTTTCTGACATTAAACCAGTCCGTGGCCCAAAAAAGGTTGGGGACCACTGTCCTAAAGGATCCGTGTGTGTGTGTGTGTGTGTGTGTGTATGTGTGTGTCTGTGTGTATGTGTGTATGTGTGTATATGTGTATGTGTGTATGTGTGTGTATGTGTGTATGTGTGTATGTGTGTGTGTGTGTATGTGTGTATGTGTGTATGTGTGTATGTGTGTGTATGTGTGTATGTATGTGTGTATGTGTGTATGTGTGTATGTATGTGTGTATGTGTGTATGTGTGTATGTGTATGTGTGTATGTGTGTGTATGTGCGTATGTATGTGTGTATGTATGTATATGTGTGTATGTGTGTATGTGTATGTGTGTATATGTGTATGTGTGTATGTGTATATGTGTGTGCATGTATGTATATGTGTGTATATGTATGTATGTGTGTATATATGTGTATGTGTGTATGTGTGTGTATGTGTGTATGTGTGTGTATATGTGTGTATGTGTGTATGTGTGTATATGTGTATGTGTGTATGTGTGTATATGTGTATGTGTGCGTATGTGTGTATGTGTGTGTGTATATGTGTATGTGTGTATGTGTGTGTATGTGTGTATGTGTGTATATGTGTATGTGTGCGTATGTGTGTATGTGTGTGTGTATATGTGTATGTGTGTATATGTGTGTATGTGTGTGTATGTGTGTGTATGTGTATGTGTGTATGTATATGTTTATGTGTGTGTATGTATGTGTGTGTATGTGTGTATGTGTGTGTGTGTGTGTGTGGTCTCTGGCTTTCCATCGGGCTGCTCCCAGGGCATAAGCACCCCGACAGCTCCGAGGTGGCCCACCCCCGACGGCTGGGTGGCGAGGGGAGCACGGCGGATCTCGGTAGCTGTGTGGGGTGGACAGGCACGTCCAGATCTACGGCAGACGGAGGGGCAGGTAAGAACGAGAGGCCCAGGGAGCTGTGGGGTGTGGGCTGACCAGGGCAGGAGCTCCTCGGGTCTAACCAGCTCAGAACCCCACTGGAGGGGCCTCTACAGTCTTCCCTGGACACACGCTGGCGCGTGGCCCAGGTCCACAGGGTAAAGGAAAAGAGTGCTTATTCAAAGTCCCCGAGCAGCAGCGGCATCTAGCCTGTAAGGCACCTGGCGTTGGGGGGGGTCCCGTCACCCCTTTGCACAGAGGGGAGTAAAGCGCAGAGGCTCAGCGGGTCCAGGGGCGCGGCTGTCACACCACCAGCAGAGCGGGGGTTTTACAGCTGAGTGTCTGCCCCCCGGCCCAGCTCCCTCTGCGTCACTGGTGTGCGCCTGTGCCCTGCCCAGTCCTTACATGGGCCTGAGTTCTGGTTCCTGAAAGGACCGTGCACCACGCTGGCTGTTCTACCCTGGTTCTCTGGGCGTCGACAGGGGGCCTTGCAACCCGCAAAGGGGTGACAGGCCGATCTATACAACCTACACCTCTGACACTGGGACGCGACTGTCTCTGCTCGGATAAATGCACACCCCCAAAGCCAGGCAGGGTTCTTTCTGGTCGGCAGAAGAGAACATTGGCCTTTCTAGGGGATTATATATGACAGCTTTATTACACAGGCTGTGACGTAAAAAGAGGAGCAAAGAGAAGACGGGGCGCAGCCCCTCCGCAGAGACCCACAGGGACACTCATTAGATGTCACGCTGGTGGGTGAGGGACGCAGTCATTAGCCTGCGGGGATCAAATATCTCAGAATGCCAAGATGGATTTCTTTTTTCTCTTTCGGTGACAAGTCTTTTCTAGTCTTGAGTTCAAATGCTTCTTTCACTCTGTCATTGGTCCCCACTCCTCCCTCGTCCTCCCTGGGACCTTAGGGCTCCCACGTGAACCTCAAAGATACATCTGTGGAGGGAACGGAGGGGCTCCCTGTGGACACCCCGGGTAGAGGGGACAGCAGGGGACAGCAGGGAGCCCTAACAACAGCACTGGGGCTCCAGCCAACAGCCAGACCCTTTAAGACCTTTGTCCTTAATAGTCCTCTGTTCACAATCAGGGAACCGGACCCGTGTTCTCTGGGGCCCCTACTGTACGTGCACGCATCAGGCCGGGAGGCTGAACGGAGACAGAAAACCGACTGCGGGTCACCCTCTGGCCCTAAGATCATGCTCTCCTTTGAAAGTAGTTCATAAACAGGACTTGCCTGTCCTCTCCTGGGGCCGCAGAGTCCTAGCCCCCCTGTGTTCTTCCTTCTTATATGCATAAGAGAGCGGACAGATAAGGAAAAGGGGAGCTTATCCCGGAAGCCACAGGGAATGAACACTAAAACCGTCTCCAAGTGGAGAGTGTACCAGCTTTTGGTCCTCGAACTGAGTCCTGACATCTGGGTTGCTGGTGAGTGGTGTAGCCTAACCCCAGCGTCTCAGAGACACCAGCCAGCATGTCCGGGACTGAGCTAATTCTTTCTTGTTAGTAAGGAAGGCGGGGCCCTTATGAACTGCCTAGTCCTCCCTATGATTTATTTCTTAAAAAAAAAAAAACACAGGAAAACCCCACACACGAAGGAGGCAGGAATCTGTTATGCATGTGCATTTTGAACCCTTTATTCCCACTGGGAAACCGTTCGGTAGAAAGCGGCCCCGTGGAAGGCACAGGAGAAGGGCTAACGCTGTGGCCCGGGCATCCCGCTGGCCTGCCTGTCGATCCTGGAGTGCAGGTTAGACCAACTCACAGGATGACATCACGGCTCACGCTGTCCCCCATTTGTCTCCTCACATGCAAAGTGCTTTCCACCCAACCTGTCAGTGGCGATCAACTGAGAGAACGGCGGAGGATTATCCCTACCTTTTTAAAAGGGGTGAAGGCTCTGGAAGAAACAAGAATACAAATGCTATTGACTGAATTCAGCAGGTTTGAACACGCCAGAATTAAGATGAAAAGCACCTTTCTTCCTCGCTGCGTTTCTGCCAGATGCTCTGCTTTGACTGATCTTGAGGCAAGGTAGGAAGAAGTTAGGAAAGTTCCCCGGCAGGTAGAATGAGGGAAACTGAGGCGAAATAGTTAAATGAGCCTGAGCAGTGAACAGCTTGGTAGTAAATCGCAAGATCTCGTTTTCCCTAAACCAAGGACGCTGAGAAGGAGGAAGGTTTATAACAACTCCTCTCCAACCAGGGAGTGAGAAGCTTCAACACCCCCTGGTCAGGGAGAGAGATAAGAGAAACCCAGTTGGTGCCATTAGCGCCGGCCAGACCCCAGAATGGGTAGATTCAGGGGAATAAATAACAAAAATGAATTCGAGCCAGACAAGTCCCAGATAAGAGGAGAGCAGTGATGCTGATCAGAGAATGGTCCCAAAGTCCCTTACAGGCCCGTATTAATGCAGGAGCGTATCAATGGCCACACTTGGAAAGCTATTGACTATTCTGCTGAGACCCCTCCTGAACCTCCCCTAAAACCCCCTCCTTTAGAGAACAGATAAGCACTCTCAAGACCCAGGACGCAGTGGACACTCTCCCCTGAGCATGCCTGCCCCCCTTTTCCTCAGGTGTGTACTTTTGCTTTCTTTCTCCTGAGACCTAAGGGACCCCACGAGACTTGCACCCAGGGGAGCAGTGGACAGTGGCAGCTCGTCTTGGGCTAAGCCCCTGCATTTGTCTCTGAGGACTCCTGTTTTGCCTCTGTAACTTGTTCCCTGGGTCCACACAGCCCAGCATGGCTCACTTCTGTTACTGTGACTTCTGTCCGGAGTCCACACACCCCAGTGTGGCTCACTTCTGTTACTGTGACTTCTGTCCTGAGCCCATACACCCCAGTGTGGCTCACTTCTGTTACTGTAACTTGTTCCCTGGGTCCACACAGCCCAGCATGGCTCACTTCTGTTACTGTAACCTGTGTCCTGAGTCTACACATCCCAGTGTGGCTCACTTCTCTTACTGTAACTTGTTTTCTGGGTCCACACACCCCAGTGTGGCTCACTTCTGTTACTGTAACTTGTTTCCTGGGTCCACACACCCCAGTGTGGCTTACTTCTGTTACTGTAACCTGTGTCTTGAGTCCACACAGCCCAGCATGGCTCACTTCTGTTACTGTAACTTGTTTCCTGGGTCCACACACCCCAATGTGGCTCACTTCTGTTTCTGTAACCTGTGTCCTGAGTCCACACACCCCAGTGTGGCTCACTTCTGTCACTGTAACTTGTTTCCTGGGTCCACACACCCCAGTGTGGCTCACTTCTGTTACTGTAACTTGCTTCTTGGGTCCACACACCCCAGTGTGGCTCACTTCTGCCACTGTAACTTGTTTCCTGGGTCCACACACCCCAGTGTGGCTCACTTCTGTTACTGTAACTTGTTTCCTGGGTCCACACACCCCAGTGTGGCTCACTTCTGTTACTGTAACCTGTGTCCTGAGTCCACACACCCCAGTGTGGCTCACTTCTGTTACTGTAACTTGTTTCCTGGGTCCACACACCCCAGTGTGGCTCACTTCTGTTTCTGTAACCTGTGTCCTGAGTCCACACACCCCAGTGTGGCTCACTTCTGTCACTGTAACTTGTTTCCTGGGTCCACACACCCCAGTGTGGCTCACTTCTGTTACTGTAACCTGTGTCCTGAGTCTACACACCCCAGTGTGGCTCACTTCTGTTACTGTAACCTGTGTCCTGAGTCCACACACCCCTGTGTGGCTCACTTCTGTTACTGTAACCTGTGTCCTGAGTCCACACACCCCTGTGTGGCTCACTTCTGTTACTGTAACCTGTGTCCTGAGTCCACACACCCCAGTGTGTCTCACTTCTGTTACTGTAACTTGTTTCCTGGGTCCATACACCCCAGTGTGGCTCACTTCTGTTACTGTGACTTCCTTTCCTGAGTGCAGGTGGCCCAATCTGGCTCACTCCATTCATTGTGATATTACTTCTTCTATCTTAAGGCTTTCCTTATTTTACTGTCCACATCTTTAATAAACTTACTCTCCAAATTATATGGACACAAGTAAGAAGTTAGGGAGATCTTTCTGGTACAAAGTCAAGAACCAACACATTCCAGACCGTGCCGGGGCAGACCCGCCTGGGTCCCAGTCCCTTTCTGGTGACAATATCATGACATATTGCTTTCTTTCCTTTCCATTCACGCTAGATACTCCATGCACTTCTCTCTGTTTCTCCCTCTCCTGCTCATTGGCGATGTTGGCAGCACAGTATCTAATTTGCCCCCGGCTTTCCAGAGTACCTGGTACAGTGACATATGCTCTGTTGGTATTTAAAATAGTCAACATAACTTGGGCTGGAAGCTGTGAGTGATAATTAAAAACGGCAAAGAACCCACACCGACGAGATTGGCCAGTGCAGGAGCCTCAGAGGAGAGTATGTAATTCTGCAAGTGAGGCAGCCTCCCACCTTTCCCTGCCGGGAAAAGCAGGCGCCTATGTTATGATGGACAGGAGCGTGAGCACGGGACGGGAGGCCCTTGGGTTCTAAGGGGGTAAAGCCAGCACTGGAGTCTCAGAAACAAGCTCACAGCGAGAGAAGGCTGCTGGGCTTAACTGCAGGTCCCTTATGAAGACCGTGAGGACCCAAGTGGTGGAGGGAGCTGCCCCTCCCAGAGGACGCCACAGCGACCGGACTCACTAAAAATTCTGGGTCTTTAACAGAAGTCTGAAATCCAGATTATCTTCTGGTGAAACCACTTTTTTCTTTTTTAACCTTTTATTCTTTTTATTTTTCTTTCTTTTTTTTTTCCAAAGTTGGAAACAGGAAGACAGCCAGACAGACTCCCGCATGCACCTGACCGGGATCCACCCGGCATGCCCACCAGGAGGCGATGCTCTTCCCATCTGGGGCATTGCTCTGCCACAATCAGTTATTCTAGCGCCTGAGGCAGAGGCCACAGAGCCATCCCCAGCGCCCGGGCCAACTTTGCTCCAATGGAGCCTTGGCTGCGGGAGGGGAAGAGAGAGACAGAGAGGAAGGAGAGGGGGAGGGGTGGAGAAGCAGATGGGCGCTTTTCCTGTGTGCCCTGGCCAGGAATCGAACTCGGGACTCCCGCATGCCAGGCCGACGCTCTACCACTGAGCCAACCAGCCAGGGCATTAAAAACCCTTTATTCTTAAGCAGAGCCGCAAATATAAAACAGAGAGCATGTTCATATTGACCCTGAGGTTGGAGGGTTCAGAGCCCCTTGGGGATGATCAGTGTCCTTCTAGAATGGGGAGGGGATGGGAAGGGTGAGGGTTTCTCACTAAATTCTCACACCAGGAAGGACAGAGGCTGCAGGAGGGGGGCGCTCCCCGGCAGCTGGACCCGAAAACACTTGCAGGCACTCTGGGTCAAGACCTGCAGTCCTAACAGTGTAGGTGCGTAGGCGATTAATTTTACCTGCTTCTCGTGGACCGCAGAATCACACACAACACTCTGAGTGTGGGCCAGACACACGTTATATCTCCTCCCGGTCGTATACGCTCTCCGTCCCAGCTGGTGGGACTAGACCACACCATTTCTTTAACATTTGTATCAGTGAGCATTTAACCTCAAAGGAATGAGGGTGAGCTAGCTCTGCTCATCAGTGAATTAATTAAAGAGTGTCATTCACTGTTTGATCTGGGTATGGCCTACTGGAAGGTAATACTGTATTAATTTGAAGTAACACACTGATGATCTACCTTACTGGCCGTTTGTTTTCGTGAAGGTTTTACACACATCCTGGGACTTCCCTGCCCCCTCCCCCCTAAGTTTAGCTCAGGGGTCTCAAACTCGCAGCCCGCGGGCCACATGCGGCCTGCCGAACAATTTTGTGCGGCCCGCAGACTAATCCACGAAGTTCAAAATATTTTGGATAAAATTAAGTAAGCCTAGGGGCCTACTTGTATTTTTCATTTCTCTAGCATCCTAGCTAGATATTAGCTTAGTTAACAGCAGTTGTGATGTGAACTACAGTTTCTGGTCGTTTTGTGACACTGAAAAGTGTTGCGTAACAGTTGCCTTTTGTAGACCTAGTGCGGCCCGCCGAACGGCTGTGATCTTGCTCTGCGGCCCACATGCTGAGTTGAGTTTGAGACCCCTGGTTTAGCTGTTAACAAGAACACAAGTGACCCTACCGGAGCATGCTGCGTGACGCTCGGTACTACAGATACATTATTCCCGGGTATTCTCCGTGTCACGCTCCCGTTCTTCCGAAGGGGACGCTGTGGTTTTGAGGAAATTACACCACGACATTTAAACGAAAACCTGGATTTCGATCTTCAAAGTTACCCACTATCGACTAAGGCACAAAACCACAGGAGAACGCCGGCCAGCCTCCCTCCCCGGTCGCTATGCTTTTCATCCAACGTAGTTATTCACGAAAGCAGGAAAACTGATTTCATCACCAACTGCTAGGAATGATCAGTACTTGTCAAAGTCTCAAGTCATTGCCATATGTTGCCGTCGGTCACAGCACGACTCTTAGCATTCCCCGACCCAAGGAAAGAGAGTGCCACCCGGCAGGCGCTCTGCAAATGCTCCCCTCACCCATGTCACTACGACAACGGTGACTTTGTTGATCGACCCCTCGTCAGAAGGAAATAAACGCCACCACGAGGTAGCAAGTGGCCCACCTGCTTGAGGACCTGAGCTGCGGTTACAATTTCTTCCTCAGCAATGAAGAGCAAGCGTGATCAGCTGGACCCTGGGGCGTCTGTGGGAGACAGCATCCCAGTCCCGGGGACAAGGTGACAGTCCCGGACAGCACGATGCCGGTGCCGTGAGCCACGTGCTTCTCCTACCACTGCAGAGAGGTGAGTTGGGGTCTTCTGGTCAACGTCCCTAAGGAATCCTCATTACCAGTCAGCTAGTGCTGTGTGAGGGGGGCCTCCTCACGCCGCCCCTTTATGCGGAAGCCGCAGCCTCAGTCATCCCGGGCACGGAAATGTGCAGAGAAGAGCCCGCACAATCAAAACAGATCCCTTTCCTGACCAGGGGAGAGGGGTTCACCACCAGCATAGCTCCCGTTTCCTGTGTGAAACGGCGCTGATTGAATGCAGTCGCCGTTAGAGGAAATCAAAAACTTTATAACAGAGGTGAGAGCCACAAGGAACGCACAGGCCCCGTGGGCTGCAGCGGGAGGGGGGACGCTCAGCAGTGGGAGGCAGGTGGCCTCGGGTCTGAGCTCTCGGGAGGGTTTCAGGCACAGGTTGGCTTTTTAAAAGACCGTGTTGGTGGGTTCACAGTTTGAATAGAGAATTGAATTTCTTTGGCCTGGAGGAATATGGTTTCATTCTTCAGATTCAAAATCTTTATAAAATAGTATCTTGCCTTCAATTTTTAGAATCTTTATAAAGGAACCAAGATACTATTTTATAAAGATTTTTAAATCTTAACTGATATATATCATATCTACATATGTAGATATAAAATATCTTAGCAATAGTTTCTTTTTTAATTGTATTCATTTTAGAGGGAGAGAGAGAGGGAGGGAGGGAGAGAGAGAGAAGGGAGGGAAGAGCAGGAAGCATCAACTCTCATGTGTGCCTTGACCAGGCAAGCTTGGGGTTTCGAAGTAGCGTCCTCAGTGTTCCAGATCGATGTTTTATCCACTGCGCCAGCACAGGCCAGGCCGATAGTTTTTTTTTTTTTCTTTTCTTTCTTCAAACTAGAAGATAGGTAGTATCAGGGAGAAAAGTATCTCGTTCAAATACGCATAGGAACAGATCAGAGCTTTCACAGAGGAAGAGCACACCCTTCTCTGCTCAGGCACGGGTAGAAACATGCTGGTCATCAGGGAAAGAGCTGCGTGGTGGCACAAGGGCACACCTCAGACCAGCCTCCTCAAGGATGCTTTGGACCGAATGCCCCCCACGTCCACCCGGAGTCGTGGCTCCATCGGTCCCATGGACGTGCTGTGCGGCACGAATCCTGTCCCGCGGGACAGAGAGCCCACGCCCCCGGTTACACGTGCCGGGACTCGACGTACAGTAAGTGGGGAAGCTGGGAGCACCCCGAGTCACCCAACCTGAAGCTCCCGCTGGGTCTTCCTGTTCTTGCCAGTGGCCAGACAGGCTCAGGGGTGCCCAGCCTGGTCTCAGATGGGGTCAGCGAGGCCAGGCACATTCGCTACCGCAGATCCTCTCGTCAAAGACACACGAGGGGCTGCAGTCCCTGGGCAAGCCTCCAGACCCGCTATTCGGAATGTCACTGGGAGACGTTTCTGGTCCTTAGCAGCCGTGTCCCTCACGACCTCCAGACCCTCCTCTCTGCACTCAGAGAAAAATGCACCCTCCCTAAGACAGAGAGCGCCGGGGTCCAATTTCCTCCCTCGCGTCAGAAGTACTAATCGTGAAGGGGACTTCATCTGTTTAAATACCACAGATACTACAGTATGCTTTCCTGAAAACAGAAGAACCTTTAAACTCAAAGGTTTACCACCTTTCTCTTGGAATAGAAATTAGGCATTTCCAATGTGTCATATGTGTTTTTTGGTCTCAACATCCTTTGCCCAACAGGTCACATGGAAGGGCCGCGTCCACCTCCAGTGGACACACACGTGTAACTTTTGGCCTCTGCACCCTACGGGCTCAGCAAAAACTCGCTAATTAAAATGCAATGCGGTGGAAGCCTACAGGTAATTCCTCAGGTGTGTACTGGGCAGCGACGCTGGGGCGGGCTTGGCGCTGGGCGCCAGGGAATCAAGGTGACGAGGACGCAGTCTCTCCCCGTGAATGGCGCCCCGTCTGCCAAGTCCACTGAGGGGACAGGACACATCACACAGCTCTGCGCTGAACGCCTGCTACAATGTAAGCACGTAGACAGCACAGGGTGCCCAGCCGGGAGGGGTGTGTTGTGTTCTACCTGGAGACGTACTTCAGTCAGGTGCGGGCGAGGGGCTGGTGTTTCAGCAGTGACCATAACCGAGAAGGTCTTTGCCCTCGGGGCACTTATACACTAGTGACAGAGACAGACAACAGCTTAGTAAATAAGAAAAAAAAACAAAAAAACGAGGTGCTTGCCCAGTGTGATAATAAATGCTCTGCGGGGAGTTTCTGGATTGTTACAGAGCTTAAATTGTGGGGAATGGCTCTCCGGAGGGTGGTCAGCGCTGGCGTGCGTGCTTAGGAACTCCACACGGAGGGGTGGAGTATGGGGAAGGAGAGGGGGTAGGGTGCGGGGAGCCACACAGAAGACAGGAGCCGGAAGAACGGATGGGCTGCACACGTAACACAGAGCGGGGATGGGATTCCGACCCCACTGAAGGAAACGGGGCCCTGAAGGAGCCCGCATGGGCATCTAATTGTCCCAGGCGCTGTGCAAGCATACGGGTCACATCACAGCAGAGTAAGGCTCCTGGGAGGCAAAAGCAACCGTCGCTTACGCCGGCTGGAGAGAGTCATCGCCGAGCACACGATGAGTATAGAACGCCAGCCGGGGGGTCGGGGGTCGTGACCAGCCAGCCCCTCCCTTGAAAGAAGGGGGCTGTGCAGTCCGGGGTCCAGTGTCAATGACATCAGAACCCGGGACTCCTGTAAGAACAACAGGCTGTTCCATACACTGTCCCCAAGAGCTGTGTCTTCATGCTCTGGACCAGGGGTAGTCAACCTTCTCATACCTACCGCCACTTTGTATCTCTGTTAGCAGTAAAATTTTCTAACCACCCACTGGTTCCACAGTCATGGTGATTTATAAAGTAGGGAAGTCATTTTACTTTATAAAATTTATAAAGCAAGCCCTGGCCGGTTGGCTCAGCGGTAGAGCGTCGGCCTAGCGTGTGGAGGACCCGGGTTCGATTCCTGGCCAGGGCACACAGGAGAAGCGCCCATTTGCTTCTCCACCCCTCCACCGCGCTTTCCTCTCTGTCTCTCTCTTCCCCTCCCGCAGCCAAGGCTCCATTGGAGCAAAGATGGCCCGGGCGCTGGGGATGGCTCTGTGGCCTCTGCCTCAGGCGCTATAGTGGCTCTGGTCGCAACATGGCGACACCCAGGATGGGCAGAGCATCGCCCCCTGGTGGGCAGAGCGTCGCCCCTGGTGGGCGTGCCGGGTGGATCCCGGTTGGGCGCATGCGGGAGTCTGTCTGACTGTCTCTCCCCGTTTCCAGCTTCAGAAAAATACGAAAAAAAAAAAAATTTATAAAGCAGAGTTACAGCAAGTTAAAGTATCTAATAATAATTACTTACCAAGTCCTTTATGTCGGATTTTCACTAAGTTTGGCAGAATAAATCTTTATAAAACGACTTAGTGTAGTTCCATCTATCTTTTTATTTATACTTTGGTTGCTCCGCTACCACCCACCATGAAAGCTGGAGCGCCCCCTAGTGGGCGGTAGGGACCGGGTTGACCACCACTGCTCTAGAAGGTAAATGAAAATAAGGAAACAGTACTAGAAAATATCTTGAAGTCACATGATGTTGCCTTGTAGTCAATGGTCACATGTTGGTCCCACACCTGCTCACATAGGGTCCCTCTGGCAGGGTATGAGAGACACCTGCCTCTCGGGGCCCGGGGGGGTCCTATGATCCTTGCTCCCCTGACCTCCTCCCCTCCCATGTCCAGTACGTTATGGATGAAGTTCAGCCCTTCTGGACGGCTTTCTAAAGCTGAAAACAGATGCAGTACCAGCTGCTTTCTAAATGACGACAGGGGCTAAGTGGGGGAAGGGAAATGTTATTTGTCAGTCGGTTGGTAGAAGCTGCGAGTCTGTCCTTCGCTGTGATTGACGTGCGGGAGGAGGCAGGGAGATGGGGGGACGCGGGGACGTGGGGTGCAGAGGCAGGGGTTGTGGCGGAAAGGCTGGCCAGAGAGCAGCACGCCTGGTGGGTGCCACGGAGCTGCCGGGGAGCGGAGCTGACACATCCGTTCTGGGTTCACATTCGTCTCAACCCACAGCTACTGAGCATTCTCCAAACACGCCTCCTTTAATTCTCCCGCCTCTGTCTCGGACGGACTCTGGCCATTTCCTCCCTGGAATATTAAGGAGCAATCCTAAATGCTGTTCTAGGCACCGACACTCAGGCCCCTTAAATGTACGCCCCGGGGCCTGACCTGTGGTGGCGCAGTGGATCAAACGTCAACCTGGAAATGCTGAGGTCACCGGTTCGAAACCCTGGGCTTGCCTGGTCAAGGCACATATGGGAGTTGATGCTTCCTGCTCCTCCCCCCTGTCTCTCTCTCCTCTCTCTGTCTGTCTCTCTCTCCCTCTCTCTCTCCTCTCTAAAATGAATAAATAAAATAAAATAAAATAAAAATGTACGCCCCGGGGTGAAGCCGCAGTCATCAGTTCCCGAAAGGGGCAGCTGGGCCCCTCCCTGGACAGCCTCGCCCACCGACAGACCACCGGACACTCACAAACACCTCCCGCGAGGCCCTCCCGACCGGGCCCCTCTCTCCACCCTCATGGCCTCCCATGCCCCACTTCACCTCAGACAACCCGGGATGTGGGGGGGTTCCCATGCCCACCCCCCGCCTATCCTGGGGAGATCTGGGCTACCTGCCCTGGGATCCCCGGTTCCGTGAAATGTCCCACCAACTCTCTTGGCCCCTTGAGCTGTGAACCAACTGTCAAGACCAGGCTCCGTCACCACCTCTCTGGGGGATCCGCTGGGCGCCCCTGAGTAGGCGAGCCGATGAGGGTGCCCCCCCTTCCACACCCTCCTGTGCACACGGCCGCCTTTTCACAAAGCAGCCGACATCCCGGATGGTCACTTTATTAACACCTCACGCCCTTCCTCCCATTAGAGAACAGAGACTCGTTAATCCTTTCGGACACTTCTTCCTCAGACTTTTCTTCTGTTGTCTTTTCCAATCAAGACCTGCCTTCCTGTCTCACAGATGAGAACAGATTCCACGCTTGATCTCGGACGCAAGGCCCAGAAGCGACCAGACACCTCTTCCTTTTAACATGAGAAGGAAATGGTCTCACACACGTGATCTCGGGGGCTCTTTTAAAACAGCCACTGATGCCGACGTCACCCCCGTCACAAGGAGAATGGGACAGAGCTCGGAAGGTAGGAGTTTCCAGAGGCCGCACCCGGTGGCCCACGTGAGGCCGCGAGAACCCCACGTTAACGGGGAGGCCACTGCTGCTCCCCACGCCCCTCGTGTGGTCAACGTCCCACGCTGGATTCGGCGTGGGAAGGCGGGGCTATCTTGTTGCTCAGTTTCATCGCCACCAGCTCCATGTGGAGGGAGCAGTGCGCCACGCTGCCCAGCACGGGACGATCTCTGTCCTTCGTACGGCGTGGTTCTAAACTCCAGCCAACATTGTTCTTTGCAGAATTAACAGCTAGTCGCGTGCCTGTCTCCAGTGTGGACACCCACACCCACGACGCAGGGGAAGGCTCAGGGGAGCCGTACCCCGAGTTCTCTGCACTAAGTGCTGACTCTGGAAGCCAGTCTCTGTGCCGATGGGCGAGGCTCGCCTGGCACCCTCCTAGTCTGGAGCACTGGGCGCGTCCAGGCACCCCCCGGGCAGGGGAGGCCGTCTGTCCGAGCACCTCTGCTTCCCCCTCTGAGCTTTAACTAGGAGAGCAAACCGAAAGATAGGGCCGGCGCGCACAGCACACCGTCTGCAGCCGCTGGGCACGCACCTCGAGTTCCCGCGTGGAGCCTGCCAGGCTCGGGCATGGAGCCCCTCGGCCGCGACGAGAACCCTCTGGGCACGTGACCATTGGCTGAGTGTCGCCCTGAGACTGCGCTGTTCCTACTGCTGCGCCTCTCAGCGGCAGCTCTGGCCGCTGGACACTGGGACTCTCTGCTCCTGTGCAGCAGCCTGTCCACTGATGAGCTCCCACTGGGGACCGTCTCCCGGGCCTATTTCCCTTGTCCTCGTGGGTCCGTGCAGGGGTGCGTGTGTGGGTCCGTGCAGGGGTGCGTGTGCGGGTCTGTGCAGGGGTGCATGTGTGGGACCTTGAAGGGGTGCGTGTGTGGGACCAAGCAGGGGTGCATGTGTGGGACCTTGAAGGGGTGCGTGTGTGGGTCCGTGCAGGGGTGCATGTGTGGGACCTTGAAGGGGTGCGTGTGCGGGTCTGTGCAGGGGTGCGTGTGAGGGTCCGTGCAGGGGCTCGTGTGAGGGTCCGTGCAGGGGCGCGTGTGAGGGTCCGTGCAGGGGCGCGTGTGTGGGTCCGTGCAGGGGTGCATGTGTGGGTCTGTGCAGGGGTGAGTGTGAGGGTCCGTGCAGGGGCTCGTGTGAGGGTCCGTGCAGGGGCGCGTGTGAGGGTCCGTGCAGGGGTGCGTGTGTGGGTCCGTGCAGGGGTGCGTGTGTGGGTCCGTGCAGGGGTGCGTGTGTGGTTCTGTGCAGGGAGACCTGGAGAATGGAGAGGGCAGACTGCAGAAACTGGCAGCTGCCACGACGCCTTGTCTTCTGCGGCAGCAGACTGGTGACATTGCACAGCCCACGTCCTCGCCCAGGTGGAAGGGCATGGGTGGGCCTGGCTCACGGGTGGTGGGGGGGAGGCGGGTGGGCACAGACAGCAGCTCCGTCCTGTCCTCCCTCCTGAGCTGAGTGGAAGGACATGCAGGAGGAGCCATTCTTTTCCTCTTGGGAAACGGGGTCAAGTTCATCGAACCCTGAAAATACGGCGTAGCCCTGGTGGAAAGAAAGGACCCATACCCGTTCTGTGGACAGCCCCCCCGGGCCGCAACACAGCAGCCGGGGGACCCCCAACCGCTCTGGAGGCAGCGGGAGGACAAGCCCCGTGGTCTCCGCGTCGGAATCACGAGCTCTGTCCGGCCGGCCGGGAACCACGCTGCCTCTGACCCGGTCAATACGTCCCCGTTTCTGCGTTTCTACACAGGCAACTGCAGCTAAAAGACGATCCACAGCGAACAAATTTAAAACCGACCCAATGAGCCAGATCACCTACCCGCTAACGGTAGCAAACACTGATCTTGGTCGAAATATTACTTATCTGAGCAAAAGATTCCGAGTCGCCTTTGCAACAAGCTGAAAGGGAACAACCTGCATCCCTGCCGAGGGGAAGAGGAGGCGGACGGTGACGGTGATGATTTGTCACCCCCGGTTCACCCACCGTTCAGTTTGGAGGCAGCCTGGCCTCCTGGTCCAACGAAGGACACGTCTGCGACCCCCGATCGGGAGCAGGAGACGGCGGGGAGATGTGGCGTCACCTGCGCGAAGCCTCCCGCAGGGGCAACAGCTCCGCCCGGCTCCAAGTGCCGCTCTGTGCCCATTCTACCCGCGTGTCGGTGTTGCCAAACCTCCGCTCCGGGCCACGCAGGCGTGCCGGTGCGCTCGGGCTTTGCCCTTTAGTTGATAAATGGCAAATGATCTAACACCCCCCCACACACACCCCCTCACGGCTACGTGACAAAACTTTAAATTCTTCTCTCTCATCAAAGGAGAAACATCTACACAGACACGCCGAGGGCGGTCGGTCAGGCAGTCCGCGTAACTGGAGAATCTCCATGTGGCCTCTTGCTGACCACGGAGCCTGGAGCACGGCTGTGGGTCAGGACGAGACGGCGGCCGGTGGCACCCGTGACTCACACGGTCAAGGCCAAACCCTGGTGGAGATGAATTGGGTGGGTCACCGAGCCCGTGAGAGAAGTGGGGGGGTCACGAGCCTGTGAGAGAAGTGGGGGGGTCACAGAGCCCGTGAGAGAAGTGGGGGTCACAGAGCTCGTGAGAGAAGTGGGGGGTCACAGAGCTCGTGAGAGAAGTGGGGGGTCACAGAGCCTGTGAGGGAAGTGGGGGGTCACAGAGCCCGTGAGGGAAGTGGGGGGTCACAGAGCCCGTGAGGGAAGTGGGGGGTCACAGAGCCCGTGAGAGAAGTGGGGGGTCACAGAGCCCGTGAGAGAAGTGGGGGGGTCAGGACCCCGTGAGAGAAGTGGGGGCTCACAGAGCCCGTGAGAGAAGTGGGGGGGGTCACAGAGCCCGTGAGAGAAGTGGGGGGGTCACCGAGCCCGTGAGAGAAGTGGGGGGGTCACAGAGCCCGTGAGAGAAGTGGGGGGGTCACCGAGCCCGTGAGAGAAGTGGGGGGGTCACAGAGCCCGTGAGAGAAGTGGGGGGTCACAGAGCCCGTGAGAGAAGTGGGGGGGTCACAGAGCCCGTGAGAGAAGTGGGGGGTCAGGACCCCGTGAAGATTCCCAGGCCGGGTCTCCCCAGGACAGGTGTCTCCTGAACAAGGGGACCTGTGTTCTCCACCTGGACGCATTCCACGGACTAAACGTCATCTCTGTTGTCTGTTCACGGAACAGCTGATGAGAATGAAAACAAAACAAGACAAGAGAGCTCACCCTTTTACAAAAGGTCAGACAGAGCCCCGGCCTGACACAGCCTCCCATTCAGGAGAGGCTAACGAGGCCCTGACGAGCGCAGGCGAATGAGGGGTCTGTTCTAATAAGCCGGTCCTGACCCAGCGGCTCAGTAGGAGAAGAAGGGGAGCTGTACCTGCCATGTCACGAAATCTCCTTGGTCCCCGCGTCCCCGGCACACCGACCCCGTTAACACCGGAAACAAAGTCGGCAATGTCCTTTCCCCTCTTCCCCGGGGTCAGCATCTCCTCCACAGGGAGAGCGAGCAAGCGCGATGTCTCTGTCCCCGAACTGACTGTGCGTGGTCAGCTCCCGAGCATTGCCGAGGCTGCCATTCGAACCCTGGCATCCACGGAGAGTGGCCGGCCATCTGGGTCATCCAACAAGAATGTGCCGTGCCGGACGGAGCAAAGCACTGGTGTGGTGTCTGGTGGGGTTGGCCCGCAGCGGACCCACTGGGGGATGAAATGCTCGGCGATCCTTTGGGGACGTAGGAAAGAAGTCACCAGACTCCTGAGGAGGCCAGACCAGGGGGGGGCCAGACCCGGGGGAGGCCACGTTCACCCGCAGGGTGGAGGCAGGCGGCATTCGAACTCTGCCCCACATAACAACAACCAGCCTTTATTGTTGTTGGACTTCACTCTGGACGAAGCAGTGATACATGGAGCCGTGGGGCTGGCGTGGGGAGGGGGGGTCCATTTGTAACAAACTTCCGGAAGGGTCATCGCCCCCCGCTGTCCCGATTCTGAAGCTGATGGACAGGCCCCTTTTCAGAGCGGTGGTTTGTCCTTTCCGGCGTCCGACAGTGTCCGTTTCCACGTGCATGAGCGTCACTGAAGACATTCTCACCGAACATCTGTTTGGGTCAGTTGAACAGTGGCCGCTGGCTGCGTCTTCTCTTGGCAAAAGGAGGAGGCTCCCTGAGGAAGGGACGAGGTTCCCCTAGGTGGTTCCCCTCAGTGGCACTTGTCCGAGGATCTATGGAATACCCGGCGAGGGCGCCTGTTTCTCCATCGGAGACAGAGACGGACAGGAGCACGGGGGGAGGGAGGGGGCTTCTCTACCCGCTATTCCCAAGCAGAGCAAGGCTAGGGAAGAAAACATATTTAATTCTGTCTGGCCATATTTAACGGATGATTAATAATCAAAGACTATTAAACAAAATTAAAAAGCACAAGGGAGGCTATTAGAGCAGTGTGCCCGGTTACCTGTCGAACTCGACGGAACGAACCGTTCCTGCTCCGCACCTGACACTTGGCTGATTCTTTGTCATCGTTACAGCAACCTGTCCCTGTGAGGCAGGGACTGGAGACGTGGCTGCTTACCCATGAGGACAGAAGGTGCCTCGGCCGCCCCGTGTGAACCCCAGGCTCCGACGCTGCCGGGTAAGTGGGTCCCTCCCGACTGCTCAGCATCTCCGTCTCACTCAGAGCCCGAGGGTGGCACGTGGGCTCCGTCCTGGCAACGTCCTCCTGCGGGTCTCTGTCCCCCGCCCAGTGCCGCCGCCGCGCTGGCTCACGGACAAGCCGCATCCTCACCTTTCCAGCCCGGCTGCAGGCGCAGGGCGGTGAGCGCCGGGCACTCTGAGAACAAGGGCTGGCGACGGCATCAGCCTCTCAGTCCAAACGCGAATCCTGCCTTCCGACTGGGACTCATCGTCGTTGTGGTGAAAACACCAGAGACGGAGCCGCGTGCCGTGACCAGTGCTGCGAGAACTGGAGCCCAGTCACCCGGGCTCGGCCCCCAGTCCTCCCCTGGCCACTTGTGTGTGACCCGCGGCCACACGGCTGACTTTTCTTTTCTTTTTTTTTTTTTAATTATTTTTATTTATTTATTCATTTTAGAGGGGAGAGAGAGAAGGGGGGGAGGAGCAGGAAGCCTCAACTCCCATATGTGTCTTGACCGGGCAAGGCCAGGGTTTTGAACCGGCAACCTCAGCATTCCAGGTCGACGCTTTATCCACTGCACCACCACAGGTCAGACACGGCTGACTTTTCCATGCACGGTGCCCCCCGTGGTAGCACAGGGATGTTGACAATACGAGGGTGTGGAGTCTGAGGACAGGGCTGAGGGAGGGAGGGGCTTCGTACTTGGAGACCCGACCGGCAGGGCAAGGAGGAGTGGGCAGCCCGTGACGGGGCAGCGGGTGGTCCGGGGAGACGTGTGAGCTGGTGGGGGCGCCCCAGGAGCCCCCACCGTACGGAACACGGGCAGATTCCCCAGCCCTGGGCACGCTCTATGGGAGAACATGAGAATTCAGCCAGGAAAGTGATCTGTGCAAGTTCAGGGACCCCAGAGTGTGGCCACTATGCAAGAACAGTATGGCGACTCCTCAAAATACTAAGAAACGGAGCTGCCATACGACCCAGCGATACCACTTCTGGGTATTTCTCCAAAGAAAACAAAGACACTCATCCAAAAACACAGATGCACCCGGATGCTCCCGGCAGAGATGTTTACACGAGCCAGGGCAGGGTAGTAGCCCAGGCGTCCATCGTAGCTGAGTGGACGAGGACAGAGGTGGTCTCTAGATGCAGTAGATATTACTCAGCAATGAAAGAGAGAATGCGATCTTGCCGTGAGCAACAACACGGATGGGCTTAGAGGGCACTATGCTAGGTCAGGGGTCGGCAAACTCGTTAGTCAGCAGAGCCAGATATCAACAGTGCAACGAACGACTGAGATTTCTTTTGAGAGCCAAATCTTTTAAACTTAAACTGTATAGGTAGGCACATTCCGTATCGAGATAGCGCCCGCACGCGGCATTTTGTGGGAGGGCCACACACAAGGGGCCAAAGAGCCGCATGTGGCTCGCGAGCCGCGGTCTGCCCACCACTGGGTTAGGAGAAATAAGTCAGAGAGAGACAAATACTCTATGAGCTCTCTTATGTTGGAGTCTAAAGAAACAAAACAAACGAATTAGCAAAACAAAGCAGAAAGAGACCCATGGGTAGAACCACAGGCTGATGATTAATTACCAAAGGGGAGGGGATGGGGGATGAATAAAAGAGAAATAAAATATGTTTGTATGTTAAAACAAACAGTGGAAACAAAAGTGACCCCAGGAAGCCCTGAGGTAAAAGTGCAGCACAAACGAACCTGCCCCGCCCACCACCCCCTCCACCTGCTCTGCTGCATTCAGCCCCGCCCTGTGCACTGCCGACACACAGCAGGTCTGCTGTGACTCCCCCGCACATGCCCAGCTCCAGTCTACCACCGTGCCTTTGCACATGCTGCGCCTCCTGTCTGGGAAACGCTTCTTCCTCCTTCCTCACCTTCCTGATCTCCACGGCAGTCATGTACTCAGGGCAGCATTCCTGACACCTCTGCTAGGTTCCCGGTCTTCGGTACAGAGGTCACTGCACCGTGGTGGCCATCTCCTTAGCCTTTGTCTCAGCGGGTGACGATGCATTTCTGGTGCGATGGCTTGCTGACCATCCTACTCTCCCCCAAACACAGGGATGGGGACACTCTCTGTGAGCTAAAGGGCTGTGTCTGGTCTTGTCCACCTGCCCCGTGCAGAGTGGACACTCAGGACAAATCTGAATGACTGAGGGCTATCCACAGCCCATTCTTCCTCCTCTCTCGAAATGCCTTGCTCTTTTCTCTGTCGAATCAACCACCTTATCAGCAGACCCCACTTCGGGCCATCTCCCCACCCCCTTCCCCACACCCCTGAGTCTGTCTTCCGTCCTTGGAAACCACCGGACTCGAGGCTGCTCGCTCAGCATCTGTATCCCCTGGTGGCCGTAAACTTCACATCTGTCTGGCTCACTGCTGCCTCCTCCCCGTGCAACACAGCGCTCGCTACCTCCTTGCTACTCATTACATATGTATGGGGAAGAAGTAAAAACAAACACCCCCAAGGAAATCTCCACGCCGAGTATTGATAACTCAATCTCTCGCAACACGTTTGCCGCCATGACAGGATGCTATTTTCCAACGGGACCGGCTTTCTTCAAATACGGAGGAGCATTAGCAAATTCTTGACAGGTGGGGGGGGATTACCTGGTAGAAATCTCAGGGTGTGATTACCGAGGCTGAATCACATACAGAATAAAAGGTTGGTTAGAGAGAAATAAAGCTTCATATCCTAGACCCAGCAACCGCGAAGGGTTGAAACCCCGGAACATCGACTAGGCGCAAGAAACTGCACTTCATGTCGAGGAAAACATAAAACATGTGAATCTAGTCCCAATTCTCGGGGTGTGTAGAGACCGGCGAGAGGGCCAGACAAAACGGAAAGGTCTAATTCTAGTATCTCGCGGTGAATATGGGACCCTGCAGAGGAGGGAGGTAAGGAAAACACTCATGTGCTCACATGTGTGCTGCAGGTGGACAGAGGAGGGCGTGTGCATCCACACGCCAGTTACATTTCCCGGGCTCATAGCTCTCACATACCATCGTGACACAGCATGCACTCCACAGACGCCACCAGGGTGGAGAGGAGTGTGGTGACTCTCAAGGTCACACCGCCCTTTGGTGTCAAACCCACAGAGGAGCTGGGACCTCTCCAAGGGGAGAACGGGAAGGTTGGCGCACGTCGGGGGGAATGAGTCATCGTGAAGGGCGCTGGCGGAGAGGGGGAAGGCTGCCTGGGTCCCGGGGAGCCTCGGTTCTGGGGACACCCAGCCAGGGCCCTTCGTAAGGTGAATGTGGGGCAGTGACGTCTCCCCCGGTCCTGGGAGAGTTACGAGTGCACGGGAGCCGGCCGAGGCTCAGTGAGTGGCTCCTGGCTCGTTCAGTTGTTCTAGGACCTCAGAGCTTCCGAGAAAAACCTCTCTCTCTCTGCCCCGTGGGCTTGGCTAGTGCCTGGCTGGCACCACTGTGCTGCCCCCTAAGAAAGGACAAGCCTCCTCGTCTGAGTGGTCAGTCTTTGCAGGGAAACAGACCAGAGTCTCCTCACTGTCCTGAGGTGTGAGGACAGGTGAGCTCTGCCTCAAGTTGGAAGAAACCGCGGGTTTGATTGTTAAGGCTCCAAATGTGATGCTATCTGCGATCAGACAGCCCAGGATTGATCAACGCCAATTTATTTATTTTATTTTATTTTATTTTTGCGAGGAGACAGGGACGGACAGGGACAAATAGGTAGAAAGGGAGAGAGAAGAGGAGACGCATCAACTCTTTGTTCTGGCTCCTTCGTGGTTCATTGATAGCTTTCTCATAGGTGCTTTGACCAGGGGACTACAGCAGAGCCAATGACCCCTTGCTTGAGCCAGCGACCCCGCACTCAAGCTGGAGACCCCATGCTCAAGCCGGTGAGCCCGCACTCAAGCTGGAGACCCCATGCTCAAGCCGGCGACCTCAGGCTTTCCAACCTGGGTCCTCCACATCCCAGTCTGATGCTCCGTCCACTGCGCCACCGCCCATTCAGTCACTGACGAATTTTGTACGACACGACCAAGACCAGAGGCTCTGTCCGTAGGTCCAGTAGGCTGGAGTGTGTGGTGAAGGCCGTGTGCATCAATCCTTTTTAAATCTTATACTGCTATGAACGGAAACTTCTTAATTTCAAAACTTACTATAAAGTTACGGTAATCAGTAGTGTGGCACCGGCATCAGGAGAGACATACAGATCAATGGAACAGAACGGCGAGTCCAGAAATAAACTCCTGCATCGATGGTCGATTGGGGTTTGATAATCATGGAAGGACCACTCCATAAAGAAGAACCACCTTGTCAACAAATGATGCTGAAAAACGAGATACCACATGCAAAAGAATGAATTAAAAAAAATATATATATATATAAAAAGAGAAAAGGAAGCTAGACTCCAACTTCAACCTGTACAAAGAGTAAGTCAACGCGAAACACAAACCCACCCTCGAGACAAAAAACTCAAATCTTATTAGAAAACATAGGAGTACATTTTTGGGACTTTAAGCAATAATTTCTTTTTTTTTTTTAGATTTTATTTATTGATTTTTAGAAATAGGAGAGGAGAGAGAGAGAAAGAGAAAGAGAAAGAAGGGGAAGAAGCTGGAAGCATCAACTCACAGTAGTTGCTTTTCATATGTGCCTTGACCAGGCAAGTCCGGGATTTCGAACCGGTGACCTCAGCATTCCAGGTCAACGTTTTATCCACTGTACCACCTTAGGTCAGGCAAGCAATGGTTTCTTAGCTATAACACCAAAAAAAAAAAAAAAAAAAAAAAAAAAAGCACATGCAGCAGCAACAACAACAACAGAGGACTTGAACTTTGTCAAAATTAAAACCTGTGTCCTTCAAGCGACATCATCAAGACAGGGAACAGACAACCTATGGGAGGGGAGAAAGGCACACATCTGGGAAGTAACTCGTACACACGACCTACAGAGAAAACCTACAACTCAGCAATGGAAAGATCAATAACCCAGCTCAAAAAACAGGCAAAAAAAAAAAAATTTGATTATACCTATTTCCAAAGGAGATGTTACCGACAGCCGGTAAACACAGGAGAAGATGTTCAACATCATTAGCCATCAGCACAATGCAAATGAAAACCGCAGTCTAAGACAATTAGTTCACATCCACTCTGACGGCTCAGGCAAAAGAGCCAGTCAGCAGAGTTGGTGAGGACGTGCCGAAACTGGAACCCTCACACAGTCAGGGGATTATACAATGTTGCAGCCAACTCGCGAAACAGTTTACTCAAAATGTTATCCATAAGAGTTACCAGTTGGCCCAGCAATTCCATTCCGAGAACTGTATCCCAAGGAAATTAGGAAACATATGTTCACATTAAAAAAAAAAAAATCTGTAAATACATGTTTGGAGCGGCATTATTCAGAACATCCAAAAAAAATGGAACTGACCCAAGTGCCTACAACTGATGAACAAATGAACAAAACGGTGTTCTTCTCACACAAGGGCGTGTTATTTCGCCATAAAAAGGCAAGAAGTATCAACACACACTATAGCATGGATGAACCTTGGTGACGTTACGGTAAGTGAGATCAACGAGTCACAAAAGGCCAGGTGTTAAATGATCCCGTGTATAGGAAATGCCCAGAACAGACAAATTCCTGAGACAGAAGGTGGACGAGTGGCCGTCAGGGTCTGGGAGAAACAGGAGTGGCTATTAACGAGTACGAGACTACACATGAGCGGGGGGCTAGCTCGCACGGCCAAGCTAACCGACGCTCACTGCACGCGGCTGCACTGTGGTTGTGGAAGGGTCGGAAGTGCCCTTCCTGCACGTCTGCAACACTGAGGGTCCAGGCTGGTGCCAGCATCCAGCAGCAAACCAATGCCCGGTCCCAGAGTGTGCCTTACAGACACACATCACAGACAGGTGACTGGAGCCGTGTCCGCCACTACTGAATGTAATCGAACAGCATTATGGGATACTCAGAACACACACAGATGCACACCACCTTTCCACAGCGCTCCTGAGACTGAACCTCTGAACCCTAAAGCAAACTGTGTCCCCTAAAAGGAACACACAGAGCTATGAAGTGAAGGCTAGCTCGGCTGTATGTCATGTGCATGTCAGTCCAGGGTCAATGTCCTCCTGGGACCCGAGCCCCTCGGTAAGGCGCTGATTGAGGGGGGACCTCGGGGGCTGCCCTCGGCTGGAGACGTCACAGTGCAGATGGTAACAACGCCCGGGGGACCACGGTCGGATTGCTGCGGCCACCGGTAGGTCAGACACTCTAAATGGGACGGGAGCTGGTTTCCAGGGCTGCGGAATGACAGATAAAGAGGTCAAATTCAGGGAAAGTGACTTGGAGGAGAGAAGCCCAGAGAGAGGGACCTGGGGCCAACAAGCGCCTCTGAGTCACTTCAAACCGCCGCCCTCCGCGGAAAGGGCCAGTCCGGCCAGTTCCGGGAAGGTGTGCGGAGAGAGGCAGGAAAACACTTGGGGAATAAGAGAAAAGGTTACTCTTTGGATTCCTGCAGACACTTTTAAAAAATTATTTTATCAAGTCAGACCACAGACCGTTCCTCTGTTTCGCAACCCAGGAGAAGGTGCACAATGTGACCAAACGGGCTGGGGTCTCCCACAGCTCACCGAGGGGTCCTTCTCGCAACCTCGCTCCCGAGGCACAAAGGCAGCTAGCTGATTGTGGACCATTCCCGGGGGGTTGGGGGGTATTTGTCCTGATGAAAGGGGTCAGGGGAGAAAAGGAAAGAAACTGCTCGTGTTGGACGACCAGTGGTCTCGGGCAGCGGTCAACAAGGCGCCACCCCCTGGGTGGCTTACAGGAATGGAAACCGTGCACCCCCCCTCCCCCACGGTCATGGCAGCAGCATTATTGATGAAGGGCAGGGAGTGAAGACAACCACAGTGTTCTTCAATAGAGGACTGGATAAAGAAGAGGTGGTACATGTATGCGATGAAATTCTACTCAGCCACAAGAAAAGATGAAATTCTGCCATTTGCAACAACACAGATGGACCCTGAGAGTATTACGCTGAGCCAGATAAGGCAGTCGTAAGAGCTAAGAACCATATGATGCCATCTGTGGGATATAAAACTGGAACTCGCAGACACGGGCCACAGCGTGGCGGTTACCAGAGGGGAGGGGTGGGGGTGCTGAGGGTGAAGGGGGCCAGACAGATGCAGTGGGACATGATCTGACTTTGGGTGGTGGGCACACGGTGCAATGAAGGGGTCACGTGTCGTAGACATGTACACTTGGAAGCTATACGATCGGGTGAGCCAATGTTACCCAATGAATATTTTCAAAAAGCACAGAAATTGATTCGTTCTCATTCTGAAAGCCAGAAATCCGGGACTCTGGGCTGCCCGGGCTCCGGGGAGAACCCTTCCTGTCCCTCCTCACATCTGGAGGTGGGTGGCAGTCCTTGGCGGGCCCTGGTCACAATGCCTTCTCGTCTATGCATCCCCTTCTCTGCCTCTTACAAGAACTGTTGCCTCTGTAGTTAGGGTCCAACTGCCTAAGCCTGGATCATCCCATCTAGAGGTCCTTAGTCTAAAATCTGAATCGAATAAGACTCTATTCCGAAATAAGGTCACTTCACAGGCCCAGGTGGGTACAATATCTTTTGGTGATCTACTAGATTTTGAATGTCGAACCCTAATTGAATACATGTCTGTTAACAACATCATAACCTCTCAAATAAAACCCTTTGAAAAAGAATGAGTAGATTTGGTTGGTTGACTCAGCGGTAGAGCGTTGGCCCGGAGTGTGGATGTCCTGGATTTGATTCCTGGTCAGGGCACACAGGAGAAGTAGTCATCTGTTTCTCTACCCTCCCCCTTCTCTCTTTCTCTCTCTCTTCCCCTCCTGCAGTCATGGCTCAATTGGTTTGAGGGCATCAGCATTGGGCACTGAGGATGGCTCTGTGGAGCCTCTGCCTCAGGCACTAAAAATAGCTTGGTTGCAAGCATGGCCCCAGATGGGCAGAACATCGGCCCCAGATGGGGGTCTCCAGGTAGATCTCGGTTGGGTTGCATGTGGGAGTCTGTCTCTCTATCACTTCCCCTCCTCTCACTTGGAAAAGAAAAAATAAAAAACAACAGAATGAATAATGACATGATTGGAGTGATCTCAACATGTTGATGTTTCATTTGGAAACCGCTCCCCCCTTTCAATCCAAGGGCAACACATAACTAATTGTTGGCCAGACTTTAGTCAAACTTAAGAGCTCAGTGATGGTAAGACTCGATCGTCAGTGTCTAAACATTAAACTCGAAAAGAAATCAAAATTATTTTCAATATTTATTGATTGACTATTTAAAACAGCGAGAAAAAGGGATAATATGTTTAGTCATTTTATTTTATTTTTTATTAAAATACAAAGTGTTCCTTGTTTTTAACTTCCGTGATTGTATTTATTTATTTATTTATTTATTTATTTATTTATTTATTTTCTGAAGCTGGAAATGGGGAGAGACAGTCAGACAGACTCCCGCATGCGCCCGACCAGGATCCACCCGGCACGCCCACCAGGGGCTACGCTCTGCCCACCAGGGGGCGATGCTCTGCCCCTCCGGGGCGTCGCTCTGTTGCGACCAGAGCCACTCTGGCACCTGGGGCAGAGGCCAAGGAGCCATCCCCAGCGCCTGGGCCATCTTTGCTTCAATGGAGCCTCACTGCAGGAGGGGAAGAGAGAGACAGAGAGGAAGGAGAAGGGGAGGGGTGGAGAAGCAGATGGGCGCTTCTCCTGTGTGCCCTGGCCAGGAATTGAACCCGGGACCTCTGCACGCCAGGCCGACGCTCTACCACTGAGCCAATCGGCCAGGGCCACTTCCGTGATTGTTTTTAAAACCCTGTCTGATCATCGACCCGTCTGGACCCCTTCTGGTCTTGGTTGCCATCGACCCGTCTGGACCCCTTCTGGTCTTGGTTGCCAATTTTCTGACGTAGTGAATTGTCAGGATGTTCCTCTTACCAGGAGGAAGGGGTGTTTGAAAGGGGGTGGGGGGAAGGGAGTAAAGAGGGGCAAAGATACGGTGACGGAAAATGATTTGACTCTGGGTGATGGGTACACAACATAGTCAACAGTTCAAATGCTAAAGAAACAATTACCTGAAACCTGTGTGCTCTTGTTGATCAATATCACCCTGTTATATTTAATTTTCTAAATAAAAACACCAAAAAAAGCCCACCTCTCTTTACTTCATTTATTTAAGTCACAAACTTGTCTTTGTCCATGAGTAACAGACATCAAATTGGACTACGGGATCAATGGAAGGAGATATGCCTGCCTAATAAAGTAATAGCTACAATTAACTATCATCTGTACATTGATAGGTTTTGTGGAAGGAACCAGAACAAGATAAAAACAGAAAGATGTTGCACCCCGGTGAATTCCAGTTATTCGTTATACCAAGTTCCAAAATTACCCCACATCCCTGAGAACCGACAGCACGGCCGTACACCATCTCCAGGTTCACGTCACACAATGTTCCGTGAACGCCAACGGACACGTCTGTCTTTCTCGCCCTCTGGGACGCAGCAGGAATTCCCTGTCAAGAGCATTACTTCAGAAATCCAGCAATGTATGGTTTGGATGCTTCTAACTACTCACAACTGGAAAATTGACTCTTTCTCACCGAAGATGAAAGCCTCCCATTGAAAAATGTTTTCGGCGTTGCCATGCAAACGTTCCTTCGCTGATTAAGTTCTAATTGATCTAAATCGTCACAGATTATTTACCCAGTCATCTATCAACATTTGATCACTCAGAAACAAAAGTCTGCCGCCCGTGGACTCAGGGTTCCTAATTAAATACCAGTCAAGCTAGACATGGGCTTGGCCATCGATCAACAGCCCGGCTATTATTCGGATTGACTGCGATTTTCATGCCTTGGTGATGAAAAATAAACTCATTATTGGATATTAAAAGCAATGAAGATTGGAAGTTTACTGGGAACAGAGCAACGAGCAAGGATCCAGAAGCAGGCTGCCAAGAGATCCCAGTCGGGCGCAGTGCAACCTTCCCGACGGAACACGCAGTTCTCGTCTCTGATTCCTCCGTCACCACCTCTGCCCACCGGGACCGCCACGACCATCCGTCTGTCCATCGGAGAGGGTGGCCGAGTTCAGGACTCGGATGAGGCTCGAGGCAGGAGCCAGAAGAAGGACCTCGTTCTGCGACTCTTATCCAATCAGCTGCCATTCTTTATCAACTTTATCAAAGAGATCAAGTCTCACCATGACAAGGACGGTTGGCTGCCACGTCACTAAGCAACGTTCTCCGAAACTCAGCTCAGGATGGAGTGGTTCGCTGAGATACCTCTTCCTTACCAACACGCGGCTGCAGGTCACAGGGAGGCCCAAAGGGACACCTTTTGTCCCGAAGGATCCCCTCCCTCTTCACCCCTCTCCATCCTTCCTCCTCTTTTTCTCATCCTTTCTCTCCTCTGTCCCTTTCTCCGGACACAGCCTCAGGGGGAGCTAGGGACGCAGGGTACGCCCGGCGCGCCCGTTTGATCCGGTCCCTCTTCCCGCCCCAGGCGTGGGACCCGCAGACACAAGCACAAGTGACAACATCCCTCAGAACACACCCTGCCCGTGGCCAAGACAGTTCCAGTCTCCCTAGCAGCCGGGACCCCTGGTTTTGTTAAATGACTTAATTTGCCACAATCCATCTGTAAGAACTTATCTAGAAATCACAGTCACCCGTGATCTGAGATGATGAAAAGCACACAGACATCTTTTGTTTTGAAGATCCGGACTTGAGAAGACCTCCCAGGAGGAAGACCCCCCCAGACAACGCTTGTGGGGTAATCAGTGTGACGGGCTAAGACCTAGAGTTATTTGGACTGTTCCCCTGGAAGCTCTTCACGGTGACGTGCATATAAAGTACCCCCTTTTTCCACGTGTCGGGGGGGGGAGGGAGGAATGATGGGGGCGTCGGAAAACTTATAATCATATGTCATTCTCTGCTTGGGGAGGCCCCGTTAACTAACCCACAGGTTATTTACCATAAAGCACCTGTGTTCAGGATGTTTGACCACCTGCCTGCGAGGCACTGGGAACCTGAAGATGCACTTCTGGAGCAGAAATATTGTTATTAATTATTCTCAGGATGGAACCTGAAACCAATGATGTTAAAATCAGAGCCACGAAGCGCTGCATCGTCGCAGCGTGCAAACACGGTGCTTTTAGATGTTCGCAGTACATCAACGCGGTGACAGCGTCAAGGAAGCTACGCCTTAAAAAAAATTAAAAACAAAATAATGTACGGATGATGGATACACTGTATCAAAGGCGGCGAACACATTAAACATCCACTTTGGCATCTGCAAAAACAGAATTTTATCAGCCACGCAAACCTATGGTTTGAACATCAACTTCCATCAGGAAGGTGTAGGTTTAGGTGTCCGGGGAGGAGGGAGAGGGTCATGCCTGTCCTATGCTATTACGTGGGCATCTGTCCAGGCTTAGGTGGGCTAACTCTGCCCCCTGCCCCCTGGGTGAAAGGTTCCTCCTTTCTCTAACCCTCACATTCTTCACCTATAAAGTGAATACCAGCACTTCCCTGGGTTATGTAAGCAGCATGATGCTTCCCACGTGCTAATGTCTGACACAGAGCACTAACATCACACCAGAAAGGGTGATGCATGGCTACCATCTTTAAAACCCTCAACGTGCGCCAGGCAATGATGTAGGCGGGTTTATTATTATTATCAATGTATCGGATCCTCGCACACACACACAAAAAGAAAACGGAGGTATTCGGCCCATGTTACGGATGAAGACACGGAGGCAGAGAGAAGGACCTCGTCCAAGGTCACAGGGTCCAGGCGTGTGCACTCCGCCACTATCCTGAGCTCTTAATAAACGTTGCTGCTCTTACTCTTTCTCTACGAAGACGGGAAAGGGAGGGGCAGCCAGGGGCAGAGAGGAGGGGGGGAGGGAGAGAAGGAGGGAGGAGCAGAAAGCATCAACTCCCATATGTGCCTTGACCAGGCAGGTCCAGGGCCTCGAACTGGTGACCTCAGTGTTTCCAGGTCAACGCTTTATCCACTGCACCACCACAGGTCAGGCCTGAGCTCTTAGTAAACGTTGCTGCTCTTACTCTTTCTCTACGAAGACGGGAAAGGGAGGGGCAGCCAGGGGCAGAGAGGAGAGGGAAAGGGGAGCAGAGACACTGTTCCCACGCAACTTCTTCGTGACAGGAACGGCCCCGGGATTTGGCATCTGATCTGTAATTCGGTTTCCCTACCACCCGGACAGGGGGGCATGGCCGCCCCCAGGGCCCATGGAGAGGCCCAGCTTGAGAGAACCCCACCCCCCACCCCCGTGGGGCCCACGGTGAAACGGGCAAAGGGCCACCTCCCCCGTTGGAAACGCAGGTGAGACAACCGCTCAGTTCCTCAAGCCCAAGTCCTCATGTTCTCTTTAGATACTGATGGGAGATCTTGTGAGTATGTGAGTATGCACTGCCGTTTACTTAGAAACACTCAGGTCAGGTCTTCCTGCCCGAGAGAAGCCCCGCCCGGCTGAGGATGAGGGACAGGGCACAGGACCGCAGTGGTGATGAGCTCCCACGGACGGACGGACGGGGATGCTGGTGGGGACGTGGGCGGCCGGCAGGGGGCAGAGGCCACAGCAGGCCCTTCTGTGCGGACACTGCCTCTGGAAGCACCCCCGCCGCTGAGCTGTGGAATTAACGACGGGCAGCTCCCTCTCCTCCTGGTCCCGTTGCTTAGGTAAGAATCAAAGGGCTGTACCCCTGGGGTGCATGGGGCGGGGTGTGTGTGTGTGTGTGTGTGTGTGTGTGTGAGACAGCCAGGGTGGGGTGTGTGTGTGTGTGTGTGTGTGTGACAGCCAGGGTGGGGTGTGTGTGTGTGTGTGTGTGTGTGACAGCCAGGGTGGGGGGTGTGTGTGTGTGTGTGTGTGACAGCCAGGGTGGTGTGTGTGTGTGTGTGTGTGTGTGACAGCCAGGGTGGGGTGTGTGTGTGTGTGTGTGTGTGTGTATGTGAGGGACAGCCAGGGCGGGGTGTGTGTGTGTGTGGGGGGGGGGGCGACAGCCAGCCCTGACTCCTGTTCTGGAGCCCTGGGCGCTCTCAGGCCAAGCTTTCCGGAGCCCATGAGCCTGGAGCCCATGTGGGGAGCCATCCACCCGTGAACTTCCTTTGGTATCAGGCTAAGGCCTCCTGCAGCGACAGACACACTCCATTATGGGACCCGGGAGGCAGCTGGCCTCCCCACGCCCTCCAGGGGGAGACATCTGCACCCACCTCCAAGCACCGCCCCCCTCCCAGGACCGCGGCGAGGTCCCTGACCGCTGCGCTTCAACGCGGGCCCAAAACATGGCCGGAGGATGACCGCAACATCCGAATCTTATTACGTCTTCATTTATTCAACAACTACCGATTCTTGCAAGTTTATGAAGGGCCAGGCGCTGCGTCAACTCTGGCAAATTCATTAATCAAGTGCTCTAGCCCCGGGTGACACAGCAGTAGACGGGGGTGGGGGGGCTATTGGTGGCCTGCTCTTAGAAACAGGCTGAGTGACAGGCAGAGAAGTGACCGCTGACGGCTTTCATCTGCAGAGGGACCGGGAAATGAAATGTGCTCCAAATGAATATGACAATAACGTCCGCTCATGCAGATGCCCGCAGCGCATCAAGAATGACTTACATCATGCTCTGATGGTTTAATCTGGGAAGGATTTCTGGCACAAAGACTTTGAATGAAAAAACACTGGCGGGGGAGGGGTAGGCTCTCCACCCAAAGGCACCATCACCGTGAAGAGAATTTTTTGCTAATACGAATTCATATATTTTTTTCCCCCAAAGGTTATAAAATACAAGAGATCGCCAAGTTCTGCCTACAACAAGCAGCATGGAAACTATTTAATAATAATAAATTAAAAAAAGAACCCATAAGAATGAACATGTCTCAAACAGACAAGACTGTCCGGCGGATACAATGATACAAAGCAATTGAAATGTGCGATTTGGAAACTGTGACCTGTTAGGTACAGAAGAAGGAACGTCCTGCTTCTAGATAAGGGGGGGCCGGAAGCAGAGGCCAGCCTGGCGGCCGTGAACTTGGGGCTGAGGCTGGCTGTCCGCGACCGTTACTCGTGGACAGTACCAGGGACAAAAATCACGGCGGTTACCGCCAACCTCCAACCGCGTTTTTTACAGAGAGACGGGTCGAGAAACCTGTGAGGTCTGCTTCCGCCATAAAATCACAGGGTCACAATGCAGAAATGTCCTCGGGCGCGAGCACAGCTCCGTACGTGTGTGTGGTCAGAGGCGACGCCCCGTGTTCTCAGTGATGGTGAAAATGCTCGGGGCAAGGGCCAGGGCTCAGGGTCATTCAGAAGGTGCCAGCCTCTCGCATCACTTCACATCACAAAGGAAAAGTGTGTTGTTATGTTTTTTTTCCCCAACCACTGAAAACTGACTTTCAAATTCAGGCATCACTGTTGGTTTTCTTTTTAATAGGAAAAGGATAGGAAAAAAAAAAGTCTAAAAATACTCAGCCTTAAGAAATGATGACATCAAATCATTGACAATAACATGGATGGACCTTGATCACATTATACGGGGTGAAATAAGTAAATCAGAAAAAACTAAGAACTATATGATTCCATACATAGATGGGACATAAAAATGAGACTCAGAGACATGGACAAGAATGTGATGGTAACCGGGGCGGGGGGAGGGGGGAGGAGAAAGGTGAGGGAAAGGGTGTGGGGAGGGGAGGGGCACAAAGACAACCGGATTGAAGGTGACGGAAGACAATTTGACTTTGGGTGAGGGGTATGCAACATAATCAAATGTCAAAATAGTCTGGAGATGTTTTCTCTGAACATATGTACCCTGATTTATCAATGTCACTGCATTAAAATTAATATATAAAAAAAAAAAACTGGAGAGAGTCAATCAAGAGGTTAAATCCAGGACAGTGACCAGAATAGAAAGGGTGTGTGGTTTTGCACAACTGCATCGTCCCCAGACTAACTTTACTGGGTAGGCAGTTCATTAAGGGATTCCTTCATTCACACATGTTAAGTGTCCTAGGCTCTGGTGACATGCGGACGGGCAGGGAACTCTCAGGTCTTAGAACACAAACTCTCATGGGAGTCAAGTCCTGAGAAAGAAGTAAGAAGCATAGAATCACTCCAGGTTGTATGAAGCACGAATGAGTTGAACAGAGGGTGCTGCTCTGCAGACAGACGTGGAGACTGGGGGAAGTTTTGTGCAGCGGAGGGGGGATGACACAACTGCCTCTTCGTAACCGCGGTTGATAGGAAAATGCTTTCCAAGGTCCAACCTAAACTGAAAAGTCAGGGTCACAGACGGGAGCCCGGTGACGGATCAGGACAAAAGCATCTCAGCCCTGACCAGGCGGTGACACAGTGGATAGAGCGTCGGACTGGGATGCGGAGGACCCAGGTTCGAGACCCCGATGTTCCTGGCTTGAGCACGAGGTTGCTGGCTTGAGCGTGGGATCATAGACATGATCCCATGGTCACTGGCTTGAGCCCAAAGGTCGCTGGCTTAAAGCCCAAGGTCACTGGCTTGAGTAAAGGGGTCACTTCTCTGCTGTAGCCCCACCCCCCATCAAGGCACATATGAGAAAGCAATCAACAAACAACCAAGGTGCCACAATGAATAATTGATGCTTTCCATCTCTCTCCCTTCCTGTCTGTCTGTCCCTCTCTCTGTCTCTCTTCCTCTGTCTGTCACCAGAAAAAAAAAAAAAAATCTCAGGCAGAAGCAAGCAACCTGTTAAGACCCAGATGCAGAAGGTGGCTTGCCTTCTCTCTGAGGAATTAGAATGAGACCCTGGTAATGAACCTGAGATTTATTCTAAGTGCAGTCGAAGGCATGAAAAAGCAGGCACGCGGAGTCATATCTCATTGACAGGTTTGGGGAGCTGACTCAGGCTGTGGTGTGATGAATGGGCGGGGAATCCCGAGCGGAGAGGCACTGGGACCCGGTCGGGGAGGGTGAGGCAGACGCAGGGCGATCTGACCTCCGTGAGGCACACGCCGCAGAGGCTCCTGGCTTTAAGTGCAAGAAGGAGAAACGGGGGTTCGACTGTAGCACGTCCGGGTCCGTCTGTAGCGAACATAATAAGCGCCTGCAGACGGTATTGACTGCAAAGTTCAATTTCACCTTAGGGGACATTCCTGACAGGCAGGCCGCCCCATCCTGGTCAACATAGTGTATCAATGATCCGAATGGACACATGCTTATCAAATTTTCCGCTGACACTGAAGGAAGATAATCAATATACGTCAGATACAAAAAAAAAAAAGAGAGAGAGAGAGAGAGAGAGAGAGATTGAACACCATTTCCACTTGGATGGAACAAAAGGGTCACTATTCAGAAGGTGAACTCATCTGGGGTAAATAGAATACTCTGAATTTAGGGTAATATTACGATTGGGTAGGCTCGAGGATTAAGAGGCATGATGAAAAATCAATCCGCGGATTTTACAGAACGGTATGTTCGAAATAAGGTTGGCCTGTGAGACCGGCCCTTTAAGAGAAGTGTCAGTAATGGTCGGCTGTTGGATGCCTTTCTGAAACCGAAGTCCCCATCCTGGGGACACTACGGTCCCCGAGGTCCTCTGCACGGTCAAAGCGCACACGTGGAACCGCGTGCATTTCCGTGTGGTCACGGTGACCAGCTCCGAGCACGTTGTGTGGAAGAGGAGGGTGAATTAAGTAGCCGGGAGAGAAAAGAAAGATGGGAGGAGGGGCCGTGATTGTATTTTCACGGATTTAAGAGCCGGACCAGAACTGTCCAGGAGGCCCCGGGAGTGGACATGGCGATCACGCACACATTCAGCTCAGTTTTACGGCAGGGAGGTGGGCTTTGTTTTGTGTTTCGGAACAACCAGAGCCATCGGTGACGGGCCCGGATGCTTTGTGATGACCGGCTGAGCGGTCTTGTTTTGGGGATTTTTCAAGCTGAATGGTTATCGGCCCAGGGTTCTGGGCGGGGTGGGGGGGGGGAGAGGCAGGACGGCCACATTGCAGCAAGGGGGGGTGCCAGACCCTAGTCCTCAGGCCGGCTCACCCACAAAGTGAGGGGGACACGTTCACTGCGGCTGCACAATTGTATTTAAATGACTGTCCTTGAGTAGGAGAGTCTTTCAGATAATTTGGGAGCAGAGACGCCCGGACTTTTACACAAGGACCGTCTTCAGCGTGGGCGATTTGCTTTTTAAATGTCGTAAGTTACAAAAACAGCGAGTTGGTCATGTTATATACATCTCTTGGTTGTAGTTAGTGTTACGTGTTTTTTGTTTTTTGTTTTTAATTTTATTTCTTTTAGCGAGAGACAGGAAGGGAGAGAGATGAGAAGCTTCAACTCATGGTTGCGGCACCTTAGTTGTTCCCTGACTGCTTTCTCCTATGGGCCTTGATTGGGGGGCTTCAGCTGAGCCAGCGAACCCTTGCTCAAGCCAACGACCTTGGACTCAAGCCAACGACCTTGGGATTTCAGCCAGCGACCTTTGGGCTCAAGACAGTGACCGTGGGGTCACGTCTGTAATCCCACCCTCAAGCCGGAGACCCCACATTCAGGCTGGTGAGCCCGCGCTCAAGACAGATGAGTCTCTACTCAAACCGGTGACCTCAGGGTTTCAAACCGGGATCCTCAGCACCCCCCAGGTCGATGCTCTATCCACTGTGCCTCCACCTGGTCAGGCAATTGTGGCAGTCTTGAAAAACTTCCTACACCATGAAATTCAAAAGTCAAAGAATTACAAGAGTAACTGCATACAGACATCACCCCTACTCTTCTGTGTTGATGATTCCATGATTATTTTTCCCAGATGCACCCGACAAAGTTCATCTGTCATTCCTAACACGTGATGACAGCGGTGAGACTTGTGTTAAAAACCAGCAGAAATAAACCCGCGGGCTCTCGCGTGGACGGACATACATCCTCCCATAACTCCCCACGCCGCACAGCATCTGGAAGACACTCCCCCAACACACGGATCCCGGAACCCTCCGGATGCCCAGGACTTAGATCATTCACGTCTCAGCTGTAATACAAATGCTGCCAAGTAGCGGTTAATAGATTAAACGCTGGATATTAGAGACTTTTGATGGTGAGTTCCCGGGGAGGATTTTGTTAATGAGAATATTCTACGCTGTTACCGCTAAGGGATTTTGTCATTATCAAACCTTTGGCATGAAGGCACTGCTGTGTGAGGAAGGGTTTTGCACAAGGAAATGTTATAATTGTATGCAAATACATAAACCCTTGGAAATGTAGCCGGCCACTAACCAACCCTCCACTGGCCTCTGTGCCCACTGCCCTTCCCGACTGTCCTCACTTGCCACCTGCTACATCCACACTGCTTTCTGAGACGTCCTCGTGAACTATTATTAGCTGGGGGGGGGTCTGAAGAGACGACACCTTGTTTTATAAGTGCTCTGGGCTAGACATGTAAAAGGTATCATACAAAGGGTAACTTTAATTGTTTTAACTTTCTATTATCGTAGTTCTTTTTAAAATTTTTCCTAGTTTTTATAATAAGAAAAAAATTAGAGATTTATAGAATTAATAAACTACCAAGGTTTTTTTTTTTTTTTTTTTTTTTTTTTTACCCTAGTTGACCTTTATGGCTAAACACTTCTCATATACAGCATGAAGTTAATGGCCACTCATTTGCTTACTTATACACACTCTTTTAGAGTGTGAGTGTGTAATCTTTGTGTATATAAATTTATGTGTGTGCATTGAACAGCGTGTGAAGTTATGTGTACAGACCACCGCATCATCAAACTACTGTATAAAAACAACCTCCATTGTCATAAAAGCAGATGCAACTGTCTTCTCAAGCAGGTTTACAATGTATCCCACAAACAAGATTATTTCCAAAACACGAAGAAAAGGGTAAAGGCAATCATATAACAAATTAAAATGTGCGCTGGGTGAAAAGAGACTGTTTTTGAAGGCTTATTGGCACTTTGTTACAAACATGCAAAAAAAAAAGTAACATTTGCAGCATGATACAATTACTACTTACAAGCAAACTGAAGCTTTGCTTCTCGGCTAACCACTGTGCCAAAGGAGTTTGTTGCCACGCACTGGTACGTTCCAGCATCCTGGGTTTTATTGGGGTTATTGATCAACAAGCTGCCTTCAACAACACTGTAGCGGAAATCCATACCTATGTCAACATCGGTTCCATTTAGCTTCCACCTACAATAAAAAACGCCAGGAGATAAAGCCTTGCAATATTAATCGATATTTCTGCATCGTCCAAAATATATACAAAAGTAGAAATAACATGCAAAATCATCATGTCCTTTTATTATTATTATTATTATTATTATTATTTTACCACAGTAGAAAATGAAATTAGACATGCTCCACCCAGCCATAGTGACAACTTAAATGCCTCTAGAGAGAGCCTGTCCTTTAACAGGTATTAAAACAATGGTATTAAAATGTTAACACTTTTTTTTTTTAACTACCTATGATGCGATAGACACTTCATGGTGGTTTTTTGTTTTGTTTTGTTTTTGTTTTTAATTTTCCCATAGCACCTTGTACAGCTGCCTCCCCATAGATAGAGCACCTTGATTCAAAGTCTCTTTTCTGGTTTGCAGTTATCCTTGAAGCAGGTCTCCACAGACTATAGAACGCACTGCAGATTTCCATTAGATTGCTGAGCAGTGGAAGAAATTGCAGCAGTGTCTCTTTGATTTGGTTCCTTAACGTGACTGACGTGGACGACCGCGATAGCCCAGGGACTTGCCGAGCTGTCTTAGGGACCCCACGGTCCCTCCCCAGGGACGGCAGTGCGGCTGTGCTCAGCCGCTGCCCTGACAACGTCCCCCCGCCAGTCAGCTCAGGAACCGCCGATCGCTCCAGCAGGCAGCGACGAGAGCTTTGTCCTTCTCAGTGTTGTGTTCTCTTGGATTGTCCGTGTGTCTGACTATTGTGTTTGGCTCACGAAACTCCTTCCAGTGGGACTCGGCCGTGGAAACAGCAGGAGAGCTTATTGTAACCTGTCAGTCATCTGGATACTAAGAAACTTTTGAGCTGATACAATTCAGTAACTAACTTCTGATTGGTTTCCTCCTCCCTCTCAAATCCTACAGGGAATATGCAACCTGGTGACAAGAAGGGCGTAGTTGGAGCTTCTGCTACATCGACAGTGTCCCAGTAGCACTCACACAGGGCGACCAGAAGGTGCCACCCAGCAGTCAGCGAGCGGGAGACGTTCCCACTCTGGGGTCCTTGGCCAGAGTGCAGACACGGATGTACATGAGGACAGTCACTTTCAAGATTTTTGGATATCTGGCATCAACACAAGCAGATGTTTAAAGGAGCCTCCCTTTCTGTTATGATCTCACACACTTCAAGGTCACCCCTTCCAAAAAAAGAATAGTCTCGCTTCCCTATTCCTTGTCCAAATCAATCAATCCCCCCCCTCCGCAATCTCCTACAGAATCCTCCTCCTTTCCGCTGGATGCCCAGCCGCCTGTCCACCTGCACAGGAGACGGTCTGCCTGGCTAGCTTCCGCATCTGCCCGTCAGCCACCGAGAACGCTGTGGAGCTGGACTCGGGGTGTTCCCTGCCTCGCTGGGTGCTCCTGTTCTGATCACGCCCCAGGTCAGAAGCACGGTGCCCAGCGCAGCACAGCCGAGCGTGTGTGTGCGGTCCATGTCTTTGAAATGTCAGATGTTAGAAGCCTGAGGGGGTGGAGCGGCTGGTGCCCAGGGCACGCAACGGGACCCCGCCCTCTCCGTGCCCGCGTGCAAGAAGCTGGGCTTTAGACGCTGGCATCGGTCTCGGGCTTGGGGGTATAATTCTCCCCGTGTTCTGACACCGGCAGGAAATGCAATACGCAATAAAAAGAGAACAGCCGGATGATATTCTCCCAGCTCTCCGCGCACATGAATCTCCGGAGCTGCCTGCCTGCCTGCCTTCGACAATTTTTTTTTTTGAGTCAACTGATCACGTCTCAGCCATAACTCTCACTTCAAATGATAGTTGAGCAATTTAATATGACAAATCTAAGAACTCCAAGAGGAAATTGCAAACTAATGTGATCTGCAAGCCGAGTGCGGGATTCGGGAGCGGAGAGGCCATGCGAGCCTTTTTAAAGGAGCGCGGCTTTGGGGATAACGAGAGCACCTCTGGGGGTCCCCACGCCTGTCCCCTCGATCACAGCGCCCTGCCACGGAGTCCCTTCGTCTCCCCAGTGGCCTGCCTTTACATCCAGAGAGCGGAGGGAAGAGGGACTTGGAGAAGCGGGTGCCGGCTGTGGAGCGGGGCTGGGTTGCCGAGACAAAGACCCACTCGTGCTCTGGCTCTGCAGGGCGGCCCCTGGGATGAGCCCGGCGTGGCACCCCTTCTCTCGTTCCAATCCTGCACCACCGCTGAGAATCTCCCGATGTATTTCCAGGGTCCGAGGAGCCTGTGAAGAGCTGGTAACACAGAGACGATACCCGATTGGAACACAGGAGGTTCTTCCCCAAGGGCGGGACATGTGGGTGGCTCTCAGGCGCTGATTTCTGAACCGCGGGGGAACGAAGGCGGCATTTCTCTCCAGACGCGGAGTCTGTGCGCAGCCCGATGCAGCCAGCACCGAGACGGACGCCGGGCAGGGAGATCCTTGTGACCTGGCCGGGGAGCCATCTGGGGGAGTCCTTGCTGAGAAACCCTCTTTGTCCCCAGTTTCAACTCCGCAGGGAAGCGGGGCAGGAGCTCTCTGGTGTGGAGGCTGTGACTACTGTCTGCCCACTAAGTGGAGCGCACACCGCCCAGCAGCGGTGCTCCAGCCGAGCCTGGGGGCCCCCGCTTCTGTCTGGAAAGGGACGCGGAGGGCCTGCCAAGAGGGACGTCACCTGTCCCAAGGGGACCGTCTTCCCACAAGGGAAGTTGCCACGAGTCAACATGTCTTCAGGCTTCCTGGGTCTGAGCCCACCTTTGCCAAGTTGAGGGGCCGGGGCCAATTGAGAGGGCGGGCTGCGCGGAGGGCAGGGCAGAGGGGGCGCGGAGGGCAGGGCAGAGGGGGGGCAGAGGTGGCGCGGAGGGCAGGGCAGAGGGGGCGCGGAGGGCAGGGCAGAGGGGGGGCATAGGGGGCGTGGAGGGCAGGGCAGAGGGGGCGCGGAGGGCAGGGCAGAGGGGGGGCAGAGGGGGCGTGGAGGGCAGGGCAGAGGGGCGTCCCAGGCCCCCCCCCACACTGAGCTCGCCCCCCCTGGGGCTTCTCCTGCTGTGTCTGCACCTCCACCTCAGCCTGCACACGGACACACTGTCAGCTGCCAGGGCTGTTTGAGAACCCCTGGTCTCTCCACGCTCCCCACCCGGCTCCGTCCTTTCACCAGAGGGAGGGTTCTTAGCTCCAGGGACCAGTGGGCTGTCACCTGACAGAGAAACTGCAAAGGTTCAGAGGGAAACGGGGTGCAGGCCCCCAGGGCCGGTGCCTCTGACAGGAGGTCTCCTCCTCAGCAGTCTCCCGGCAACCCTCAGAAACATAACCGCTTTCTGTTCTCTGGCTGGTTTTAAATAACACAGCACGCCCCCTGACTCTTGAAACACGGTGTCACAAAAGTCATGCTAATTAAAGGTCACAGGGGTTTAGGGAGAAACACGGCAGCAGCTCCACAAGCTCTGCTGCGAACACGTGTCTCCATTGACGGCTGACACGTGAACTCACACTGGGCTCCGCGCTGGACACGTGAACTCACACTGGGCTGACACGTGAACTCACACTGGGCTCCACGCTGACACGTGAACTCACACTGGGCTCCGCGCTGACGCGTGAACTCACACTGGGCTGACACGTGAACTCACACTGGGCTCCGCGCTGACACGTGAACTCACACTGGGCTGACACGTGAACTCACACTGGGCTGACACGTGAACTCACACTGGGCTCCGCACTGGACACGTGAACTCACACTGGGCTGACACGTGAACTCACATTGGGCTCCGCGCTGGACACGTGAACTCACACTGGGCTCCACGCTGACACGTGAACTCACACTGGGCTGACACGTGAACTCACACTGGGCACCGCGCTGACACGTGAACTCACACTGGGCTCCGCGCTGACACGTGAACTCACACTGGGCTGACGCGTGAACTCACACTGGGCTCCACACTGACACGTGAACTCACACTGGGCTCCGCGCTGGACACGTGAACTCACACTGGGCTCCGCGCTGACACGTGAACTCACACTGGGCTGACACGTGAACTCACACTGGGCTCCGCGCTCGACACTGGCCGTGGAGCTGGTCGTGCGTGCGTGGAGGAAGCCGTGGAGCTGGTTGTGCGTGCGTGGAGGAAGCTGTGGAGCTGGTCGTGCGTGCGTGGAGGAAGCCGTGGAGCTGGTCATGCGTGCGTGGAGGAAGCTGTGGAGCTGGTCATGCGTGCGTGGAGGAAGCCGTGGAGCCTCTCACGTTTATCATTATTGTTGTTGTTGTTACAGTATCAAGCATTCTACAGTGTTTGAGCCCTGAAGTCATCCTGTCACGGGGGGAGATCCCCGCTTGGGCCGTCTGCCCGGAATGGTGCTGGGTTCGCCCCTCCCGTCCTAGGGGGACTGTGGACAGAGGCCTTTCGCTCTCAAAGTGTCCTGGTTGGCAGGACAATGTATACATCACCCTAACGGCACAGCCCGCAGGGAGCTGCTGGGTTGTTGTTGTTCTTGTTTCTGGTTCCTCCTTTCTGGAATACACTTTCTTTCCTCATCCAATGTGACACAAGATCATGCTGGCCGTCCGGATCTGATTAGATAGCGCCCTTCCCGCGAGGCTTTCGCGGACGGTGTCCATCTTCACCTGGAAGTGGCCTTTTCCTCCAGGATGGCCTAGAACGTGGGCACCCTGGACATTCCCGGGATAGCCCTCAATCAGACACACCTCCAGACAGCCTCCCCCCTCCCCCCACCCAATATATCACGCAAGCCTCACGTGGTCCTGGGACCCTGCAGCTGCTTCCCGGGGTGGCTCACCCCCCCTTTCCTGCACGACCCACTCTCCAGAACCCTGATCTTCTCCCCACTTCACAGCCAAGCTGCCCGGGTCATTCCTGAGCCAAGTCCCTGCATCCTGGAAGTCACAGTCTGAAAACACAGGGTAGGCAGGCTGGTGAAGGCCGGTGTGTTTGATGAGCGACTGAATGTGCCAGGAGATGAAATTGTAAAATAATTCCCACTGTGCTCACATCCCATCCTTTAACGCGCGCGTGTGTGTGTGAGTGTGTGTGTGTGTGTTGCCCTCTGGCCCCTTGAACCCTACCGAGCTCAGGGTGACCCCCACTTGTGTGAGCCCCCCTCCCCGCCTCCTCCTCCCTTCAGCTGTGGTGTGTGTTCCATGACCTTCTGCTTGGGAAGACTATTATCCACTGATTCTTAGCTTGAGGTTCCTAATCATTAAATTTACACAGAGGCCTGCCAAGATGCAGAAGATATTTGTAAGTCACAAGACGATAAAGATTGGCGTCTAAGAAAAGAGCGAGCGTGACTTGCGAAGTCTTTTTTTTCTTTTGCTTTTTTTTCCTTTCTTAATTTTAATGGGGTGACATTGATAAATCAGGGTACACATGTTCAGAGAAAACATCTCCAGATTATTCTGACATTTGATTATGTTGCATATCCCTCACCCAAAGTCAAATTGTCTTCCGTCACCTTCTATCTGGTTTTCTTTGTGCCCCTCCTCTCCCCCCACCCCCTCCCTCTCCTTCCTCCCCTCCCATTCCCCCCCCTTCTGGTTACCACCACACTCTTATCCATGTCTCTGAGTCTCATTTTTATGTCCCATCTATGTATGGAATCATATAGTTCTTAGTTTTTTTTTTTTTTTCTGATTTACTTATTTCACTCCGTATAATGTTATCAAGGTCCATCCATGTTGTTGTAAATGACCCAATGTCATCATTTCTTATGGCTGAGTAGTATTCCATAGGAAGTCTTCTATTTCCGTTTTTGGTTGGAATCCCTCCCCTCTGGATGGTGCGTTACAACGTCATTTTGGGTTTTTTATTCCCTTGATGGTCGTGAGGACGTTGTCAAGAGGCCTCCGCATCCCGTGACGGCTGCTCCACGGGACCCGCTTCCGAGCTCTGTGACCATGGAGTCGTCGAGTCTGTGTTCTCCTGTGGTGACTCGCTCTGTCCCTCAAGGTCCCGTTCCTGTGAGCCGTCCTGTGGCCCCTGGGACGGGCCCGTTTCCGCCACTGCCTCGGGCCACCTGGTGTGGACGTGCAGTCTCTGTTCACATTGCTTGTTTCCAGTGACCTCAGTCTTCTCGGTGTCTGCCGGTCTGGGAGGTCTGAAGGAGCGTGTTTTCATTTCCGTCTTACTCTGGATATTCCCATCACCAATGGCCCTGGTCGTATTTGTACACATTTAAGGGGATATTTCATGCCCCTTGTCTTAGACGTACTTCATCAAGTCTTCTAGTCATGCTCTACTGGGTTATTTTTTTTTAACGTGAGATTTGTGGGGATTCTTTCAACTCCTTGGATATTAATCCTTTGCCAACAGTAGGATTAAATATATATATATATATTTATCCCCATTGAAAGCTTGCGATTCTACTCATCGCGGTAAATCCCGTCAAACAAAAGTTCTTAATTAATGAAGTGCGATGTTTTCTGTTGTGCTTGAGGTATCTTTTCTTCCTTCTATAATGATAAATACGTAGGTCTGTTTTCTTCTAAAGGTGTTGTTAGATTTCTCGGTCTTTTCATCTCTTGGACTTGACCTTTGGGAAGCAGGGGTCCAACTGAATTTCATGTTTGTTTTTTTAACCATGTGGACAATCCATTGTGCAGTCTATCTTCTTCCATATTATTTATATTACTTGAAGTTATTTTTATCTTTGCAAGACAGTATCATTTTTATTATTCTTATCATTGAGTGCAGTTAATTTTTATGTGAAAATAGTCCCCTTGACCACTTGCGTTACTTACTATTTTTTATCTTGTACCTGGGGTCATTTTTTATTCTGGTTAAAGTATAGTTTTGTTTTTGGTTTCTTTTTTTTTTTCTTTTTTTTTACAGAGATAGAGAGAAAGTCAGAGAGAGGGATAGATAGGGCAGGCAAACAGGAATGGAGAGAGATGAGAAGCATCAATCATCAGTTTTTCATTGCAACACCTCAGTTGTTCATTGGTTGCTTTCTCATATGTGCCTTGACTGCAGGGCTTCAGCAGACCGAGTAACCCCTTGCTCAAGCCAGTGACCTTGGGTCCAAGCTGGTGAGCTTTTGCTCAAACCAGATGAGCCCACTCTCAAGCTGGCGACCTCGGGGTCTCGAACCTGGGTCCTCAGCATCCCAGTCCGACATTCTATCCACTGCGCCACCGCCTGGTCAGGCAGTTTTGTTTTGTTTTTATAATTCTCTTTAGGGAGAGTCTGTGGAGTCCAACTGTAGCGTCTGATTAAGAAATGTATTTATTTTGTTCTCCTTTTAAAACGTATTTCTGATATAAAGAAACCTGACTGTTTGTTTCTCTCTGCACATTGAAGATGCTGTTTTCTGTCTTGCTTTTCTGTTGCTCCCGACCAGTCAGCGGCTGGTGTCACTGCTGTCTCTTTGATGGGTTATCTGTGTGACAGCTTTGGCTATTGTTATGATCATGTCTTTGACTTGGAGTTCTACTGCTTTGCTATGATGATTCCAAATTATGCTTTATCTTTACTTGTGCTACCTGAAAATTTTTAATTTACTTCCTATAGCCAGACATGTTGTTAGTTTAGGAACCTTCTTTGCCTTCTCTTTAAACGCTCCCTCTTCCCTGTTCTCCGTTGCCTCTCCTGGTGGAACGCCAACTAGATACGTGTAAAACTTTTCTCTTAATGTCTCTCTCTCTTCTCTCTGCCTCTCTCACACAAATATTTTGCTTTCTGTCCCTCTCCGTTGCCCTTGGAAGGTTTCTTCAGACACATCTGCCAGGTCACTCTCCCTCCTCTCGGCTGCGTGTCCTCGGCCACTAACCCCTCAGCACCCAGACAAGTCTAAAGGCAGGACACTGTTTTTGCTTGACTGTCCCTTTGGCAGGGAAGGGAAGCACACTGACTTCTTGTCACCTTTACAGCCCGTGAGACCCCGGTCTATTCTGGGAGCCACGCCCACGTCAGACTCTCCTCTGGGTTGAGTGGAGGTCGAGTCACGCCTTCGCCCTGCGACCCCAGCTCCCCCTCCCCCCCCGTGAAGCTGCAGATTCCAAGGTGCCATTCACCCTGCTCATCAGGGTGCCAACCACCTTCTAGCGCCCAGCTCCCATCCCTGGGCCCCGAGCCCACTCACAGAGTGACATCTGAGTCTCCCTCACTTTCCTGCCAGTTACTGATGCATTTCAATAAGTTTTATTTTTTTACTTTTTTTTTTTTTAACTCAGTGGTAAGAAACACTAAGGCTCTCAGCGAGAGGGTCAACCAGGACGCTGCATCATCCCCAGGGCCGCCCGAAATGGCAGGTGGGCACTCGGCTCCCCACGAGCACGGGTGTCTCTCGCACCCGGCGAGCGGGGCCGTGATGCGCCCGCCCGCCCGTGTGTAACCAGCAGCTCCCTGTGCAACCGTTACCCCGTGCGTGCGGCTCGGGTTGACTAACAGGCGCCCCACGCACGGAGACACACGCGTGCAGGTTAGCACACCTGATGTGGGGCTTGGGGTTCCCTCGAACCTGACAGCCGAGCTTCACTCTCTTCTCCTCGGAGCCCAGAGGGAACATGACGGGACTCGGCTCCTGGACAAACACGGGCCCGTGCGGCGTGTGGTCGTCTGAAACGAGAAGGGAGAGGTCGGGGGGTGAGGGACGTCATCACCTGCACGGGAACAAGAGCAACGGAAAACCGCAAACAGCGTAAAAAAAAAAAAGATAAACAGACCCCTCCCCCCCAGAATGGTGGCCCAGACCAGATTCAGTTTCAGACTCCGGCTGAAATTTCCCGTCGAAGACCAACGTGGCGTGGAATGTCGTGACGATGCCACGGAGAGACAGATGCTCCCGCTTAGCCGAGGAAGAGCTTCCGGACCCCCTGGCAGCGAGCGAGCCAGGACGGGCCCACCGATGCCCCAGCACCGAGGACCAGCGCGCTCTGTCCTGCTGACCTCTGCCTCCGCCTCTCCTACACTGGGCCACGCAGGTACGTAAAGAACAGCCCGGGGTCGGTCTGTCTGCTTCCCCCACCCGTTAGTTACCGACCCACACATGGGGGTGCTGGTGTCATGGCGCTGGAACCCTGTGACTCAGCACAACAGTTCAGAGACACCCAAACCGGTGGGTCACTAGGCCACCGACGTGTGACTACAGAGCCCTGTCCGAGACCCTGAGTGCATTCTCTCACAGAAGAGAAACAGGCTGCCTGGAACCTTGTTTCACCCCCAGGGAACAGCAGCGACGTCTGGAACAACCCGCCCACCACACTGAGGTCGCAGCGCGGGGATGCACGTGTTTCTAGAGGAGCCCGCAATGCGCACACTCAAAATGCTCCCGCCACCTTCACCCACAGAAGTGATCTGCATTCAGATCCAGTTCTCCTCCTCCTCCTCCTCCTCCTCCTCCTTTTTTTAGAAGGCTTTTCTACACCTTCACTTTCCTCCTCCAATCACATGCGTCTTAAAACATGTGCCCCCGTGGGCACTCACCTTGTCCTACCAAGTAATCTGCACCTCGTTCCCCTTTCTCTGGATGCTGTGCTGGAGCACAGCTGTGTCCTGCCCATCCCCCTGTCCTGGGCTACCGAGGACAGCAAGCAGCTCAGGCACAGAAGATGGTCAACGGGGACTTGTTCCCCTCGAGAGGACATATTATCACTTCTTCATGTGTTCAATCAGCTGCCGTGTGCACTGCCTGATGGGTTTTGAGATGGAAGGGCCAGCGACTGTGAGGTTAAGTCATATTGACCATCACCCGGAGCGGACAATCCGTTTTCCTCTTAAATGTGATTATCGTGAAGGGCGTGAACGGTGGTGGCGGTCCCGGACACCTCCATCCCCAGCCTTCCCATCCCCAAGGTGACAGGAAGAGCCCGCACTCATTCAGGAGAGTTGGGACCGGGGAAAAGGCAGGAGGCCGAGCTGGGATCGCAGTGAAGTGGAGGAAGGTGGTTGCTTTTAAGGCTTTTAACCCAGGCTTTAAAAACAAAAACAAAACAAAAACAAAAAATTCACATGTTGTGATTGGGACAGAAGACAAAAATAAGGAGACAAGATGACCAAATAGAATTCTACTTCATCCCAGAGGAGCAGGGACAGCCAGCGACAGTGTTGTCAGGACAAGGATAGGGATTCCGTAAAACCACGAACCGAGTGAGATTCGATGCCTGGGGCCAAGTCCTAACCCCACGAGCCGTGGAGACACGCCTTGTCGTTGCCCTGTGCCCCGATGGTCTCGTCTCTTAGAATGGTAAGACCACAGCGGCTCCACACGAGGTCAGCGTGGGCAAGAAGCTCTGAGCATCTTCCCGTACCAGTGGTTCTCAAACTTTCTAATGCCGTGACCCCGCAATACAGTTCCTCATGCTGCGGTGACCCCAAACCAAAAAATAATTTTGGTGGCTACTTCATTACTGTAATTTTGCTACAGTTATGATTCGGAATGTAAATAGCTGCTATGCATTATGTATTTTCCGATGGCTTTAGGCGACCCAGCCGAGGTCGCGACCCACAGGTTGAGAACCGCTGCCGTAAATGCACAAGTGCACCCTCGTGAGAGTCTCATTCAAAGGTGTCGCGAATGACATCGTCACCGCCGTCCTCACGCCACGCACAAAGTCTCACAGTCAAGAGGGATGTAACCAAAGAGAACAGGAGTTACCTCAGACCAGAGGGGAGCGTGGCATAAAGAGACACCAACAAGTACTTTCATTTCTTCCTCAGGCTAATGATGTGACTGACGGCACGGCAGGTGTTTCAAAATCCAGATAGTTACAACCCCAGGTTTGCAACAGTTACACAGCTATTTTTCAAACGCTTTTTTAGATCCTGGGTCAGGGGTTAAGCTCAACTCAACGGGGAAGAAGTCTGTGAGTTTCTGACACATCCCGTGAGACAAACCAGGGTTAGTCCCCGAGATCCCACACCCAGCAGGAGTTTGGGGGATTTTTCTCTGAGAGAGAGAGGGCGATCTCTATTGTGGTCTCAATTCCAAAATTATGTGTGTATATAGGAGATCAATCATCTCAATTCATTGCTGTCCTTTGATTTGAATTTCGCACAGAAATAAACAGTCTATTTACAAGCAATTCCAAATAAGAATACAACATAATAACGATTATTACCCACATGCAGCTGAGAGGCCAGGGCCTGACATCTGTGCCCGTTCTCAGAGTATCGGGGGCTGTATTTAAATAACAAAGAGGATACTTTTATCCCCCAGTGTACTTTGTAACAAGAATTGATACTAACTGATGCTTTGCATTGGCTATAAATAACACTTTCCATCCAAAGTTTGTCTTTGCTCCGGGCTACCGGAGCTCATTGCCTGGAAATGCTCGTTAGCATAACGAGAACAGAGGTCCAGTGCTCAGGCCAGGGCGCACACAGCGTCCAGGCAGGCGCTGGGTCGTTGCACAAAGATGAGGGGGAGGGTGGGACTTTAGAAAGCTGAGCTACCTTCCCAGGTGTAGAAACCAGATAGCCTAAAACAAGAAAACCCTTACACTAGGGTTACCGATATTTTTTTTGAGAAAAATAAGAGTTGAAAGGTTTTCAACTTTATTTCTGGGTGAAAGAGGGACATTCTTGGAAGAAACGTGATGGGGGGGGGGCAGCCGTAAGCTGATTCTATCTTCAAAACACATGTGAAAGACTTTGCGTGCGCCAAAGCCCACACGATCACGTTGCCCTTCCCTTTATCACGGTTAAGTTGTCCCCTGTAACCCGAGGGCGGGCCGCGATGTTCAACCTCGGCCGGTAAAGGAGGATCTTAGAAAATAAGAGAGGACGAGGGTTTACAATAAGCCAGCATGTCTCAGCGGTAGACTGGACCACCCACGTTGTAATTGTGTCATGCTTGTTTTTATATTTAACCCCAGTCCCGGACTGACGACACCAGAAAACCTGGGGTCCAGGGATCTGTCCCTCTGCCTCGCTGTCCGGGTGACTCCTGTGTACACTGAACCCTGAGGTCTGCGGACCCTGACCCTCCTGTCCCCAGCTCTTGATTCCGTAGGAGCAGGACATCAACCAAACCCGGCTTCAGACCCACGCCTAGACTTCCCCTGTTGGGCCAGGTCTAATCGGCCTTGCCTGGTGACACCCAGAGCAGCAAGTGTGACTCGAGTTCAGGCTCTGACTGTGGAGAACTAACCAGCCAGGAACCCAGGGGACACGACGGGCCGCACGGAGACGCGGGGTGGACTTGGGAAGGTCGGGTGGACGTGGGACTAAACTGTCCAGCACTTAGCACACTCACAGGTGAACTCCGTCAGCTGCCCGAGAACCCCAGGGGCGGCCCTGACCCACGGGGAGGGGGCGCCTTCCGGGGGAACCACCGGCCCACAGCCCACTGAGATACCACGCCTGCACGGGAGACACGCACATTCCTGCACGGCCCACCGTGATACCACGTCTGCACGGGAGACACGTCTGCACGGGACACACGTCTGCACGGGAGACACGTCTGCACAGGACACCATGTCTGCATGGGATGCATGCACATTCCTGCTGCGACCAAGATCCACGTCTGCACAGGATACACGCACATTCCTGCATGGCCCACAGAGATACTACGTCTGCACGGATACACATCTGCACGGGAGACACGTCTGCACGGGATACACGTCTGCACAGGATACCACATCTGCACGGGAGACACGTCTGCACGGGAGACACGTCTGCACGGGACACACGTCTGCACGGGAGACACGTCTGCACGGGACACACGTCTGCACGGGAGACACGTCTGCATGGGAGACACGTCTGCACAGGATACACGCACATTCCTGCTGTGACCCCGAGACTCCCTTCTTGCTTAAGTGACAGGATGTGGGGCCAACGTTTTCACTTTTGCATTCCCAAAGGATGAAGGGTCACCCCCCACGCTCGCCTGCCCTGGAGGGGTTCAGGGTGTGGGCTCACTCAGGGGAGCGGTGGGTCCCAGTTTTCCGTCCTTCTGGGAATTCTCGAACGTGATGGTTAAGAAGACGGGACGGTGGCCAGGCTGCCCACGCTGCAGACCCGATCTAGGGGGTCGCCACGGACTGGAGCCCTAGTGTGGGGGGCTCAGGGTCGACACTCGCACGTCACGGTCTCTGGGCCTCCCCGCTCCGTGGCGACTACCTACCTACCTGCCCATGGCTCCCCTGCCCCCAAGCCACACCAGCACGCTGCTCCCAGGACAGTGCACAGAAATTCCCTGCGCTGGTTTCTAGGAAAACTCCTATCAGCAAAGGAGCAGACTCAGCCAGGGAGAGCCCCATCCACTCCACACTGCAACACAGACTCAGCCAGGGAGAGCCCCATCCACTCCACACTGCAACACAGACTCAGCCAGGGAGAGCCCCATCCACTCCACGCTGCCACACAGACTCAGCCAGGGAGAGCCCCATCCACTCCACGCTGCCACACAGACTCAGCCAGGGAGAGCCCCATCCACTCCACGCTGCAACACAGACTCAGCCAGGGAGAGCCCCATCCACTCCACACTGCAACACAGACTCAGCCAGGGAGAGCCCCATCCACTCCACGCTGCCACACAGACTCAGCCAGGGAGAGCCCCATCCACTCCACACTGCAACACAGACTCAGCCAGGGAGAGCCCCATCCACTCCACACTGCAACACAGACTCAGCCAGGGAGAGCCCCATCTACACTGCTACACAGACTCAGCCAGGGAGAGCCCCATCCACACTGCCACACAGACTCAGCCAGGGAGAGCCCCATCCACTCCACACTGCAACACAGACTCAGCCAGGGAGAGCCCCATCCACGCTGCCACACAGACTCAGCCAGGGAGAGCCCCATCCACTCCACACTGCAACACAGACTCAGCCAGGGAGAGCCCCATCCACGCTGCCACACAGACTCAGCCAGGGAGAGCCCCATCCACGCTGCCACACAGACTCAGCCAGGGAGAGCCCCCATCCACTCCACACTGCAACACAGACTCAGCCAGGGAGAGCCCCATCCACGCTGCCACACAGACTCAGCCAGGGAGAGCCCCATCCACTCCACACTGCAACACAGACTCAGCCAGGGAGAGCCCCATCCACTCCACGCTGCCACACAGACTCAGCCAGGGAGAGCCCCATCCACGCTGCCACACAGACTCAGCCAGGGAGAGCCCCCATCCACTCCACACTGCAACACAGACTCAGCCAGGGAGAGCCCCATCCACGCTGCCACACAGACTCAGCCAGGGAGAGCCCCATCCACTCCACACTGCAACACAGACTCAGCCAGGGAGAGCCCCATCCACTCCACGCTGCCACACAGACTCAGCCAGGGAGAGCCCCATCCACTCCACACTGCAACACAGACTCAGCCAGGGAGAGCCCCATCCACTCCACACTGCAACACAGACTCAGCCAGGGAGAGCCCCATCCACTCCACGCTGCCACACAGACTCAGCCAGGGAGAGCCCCATCCACGCTGCCACACAGACTCAGCCAGGGAGAGCCCCATCCACTCCACACTGCAACACAGACTCAGCCAGGGAGAGCCCCATCCACTCCACGCTGCCACACAGACTCAGCCAGGGAGAGCCCCATCCACTCCACACTGCAACACAGACTCAGCCAGGGAGAGCCCCATCCACTCCACGCTGCCACACAGACTCAGCCAGGGAGAGCCCCCATCCACTCCACACTGCAACACAGACTCAGCCAGGGAGAGCCCCATCCACTCCACACTGCAACACAGACTCAGCCAGGGAGAGCCCCATCCACTCCACGCTGCCACACAGACTCAGCCAGGGAGAGCCCCATCCACTCCACACTGCAACACAGACTCAGCCAGGGAGAGCCCCATCCACTCCACGCTGCCACACAGACTCAGCCAGGGAGAGCCCCCATCCACGCTGCCACACAGACAGGGACGCCTCTGAGTTTCCCAAACGGGAGGCACTTCCTGACCAGCAATGTCCTCAGGTCGGAGGGTCACGCTGCTCCCCCTGAGCCTTCACCCCTTCGGCTCATCACACACGAGCGTCTGGCAAACGCTGCTCCTGACCTGTGAGTCTCAGACGCTTTTCTTCTTAAAACCTGTTCTTCTTTGGGGGGGGGGGCAGTAGAGACAAATCAATGTCTGTCGGTCGTTCCTTCCTGCACCCTCCCCCGCCTGAACCCCAGAAATAAAAGGCGGTGTTGGGCTATTTCGGGATTAGCGAGACAGATGCCCAGAGCCACTGAACTTCAGATGAAAGGAGATGATTAAATCCCAAATGCATTTCCCAGGTGTCAGTCTACACACGCATCCGGCCCTGTGCTGGAAAGAGATATGAGTTTCACTTAAAATGAAAGAATCCTCTGAGAAACCATCAATAAACCGGCTTTCCACAGCTAGCTATCTCTTATTTTCCCAGAAGCTTTGGAACGCCAGTGACCTCTCCTCCCCCATTTTGAATTAGTTCAGCCCACTTCTACAAGTTGCCCACCCGCCCTCCCGGGCCAGCGGGCTGCTGCTTGCGTAGGCTACGACCCCCAGAGGAGGCCCAGGGACGGGGCGGGAGGGTGGGCGGGCCTGAGCATTTCTGAGACTTAACGGAGAAAAACGAGAGGGATCCTCAGGTGCTGGACACTCATGGGAGCAAGGCAGAGGCCCAGGGACCCAGGTCGCAGGGCAGGTGTGGAGCAATCCCTGGGTTCCAGGCCGAAGGCCAGCAAAAGCGGTCACTCAGGACGGTGGCCAGTGGGCGGGCGGGCGGGCGGCACTGGGGAGACGCCAGGGACGCTGAATGCCGCTCTTTGTCAGGGGCACCTGTGAATGGTCCTCGGAGGCAGCGGAGACGGGGAGGGACGGCGTGAAGGGACCGAGCCCGATCGGACAGCAGGTGGAATCTCAGCACCGACGTGTCCCAGGGGGAGCTTTAGTGAAACACGTCACGATGTGCCGAAAACAGAGGGTCCTCAGTGTGCGGCCCAGAAGCCCCCACTTCCGTGTGCCTGGGTGGGGCTGTCGGAGGAAGGGAAGGAGGTGGAGCCCCCCGGTGGGGCCGTCGGAGGAAGGGAGGGTGGCGGAGCCCCCGGTGGGGTCGTTGGAGGAAGGGAGGGTGGCGGAGCCCCCGGTGGGGCTGTCGGAGGGAGGGAAGGAGGTGGAGCCCCTGCCAGACCCCCCGCATGCGTATTATCCGCGCTCTGCGCCTCCGGTCATCACCGCGCTCCTCACGGCGTGCAGCCCGGCGCCGTCGGTTAAGTGGAGCGCAGACGCGGTTTGGCCCGGAGCCAGCTGAGGGGGCCCCTGGAGAAAGCCAGCCCCCCACCCCGTGTCTGGTTCTGGGGCCTGACCACTCCGCAGCGGCCATGTGGGACAGGGTCAATGACCACATGTCGCCCCTGTCACTTCCAGCTCAACGTCCTTGTCTTCTGTAGCAAATACGGGTTTTCCACGTGTTGCCAACTCATGGAAACCCACCGGCCAGGAAAGGACAAAAATGCAACACGACGATGTCACCTGAGCCAAGGAGAACTGCCAGGCTCGATTCGGCCGGTGATGGCTGGGAGCCCCTGGGGGGATGCAGCCGAGGGTGGATCAGGGCCGGACCCCTGGGGGCAGGTACGAAGGGACTGTCTCCACGGCCGAGAATCTAGGACCTTGCTGTACATAGGGTCCATCCTCCTGTGTCAGCAGACGGTCTGATCGAACACCGGTCTCGGGCAGAAACACTCACACGGCAACTGCCCAGATGTGGGAAGTCAGCGCTGGGACCTGTACATGGGGACACTGGGCCTGGACGGACGCTCAGATCCCGAGCTTGGGGTTCGGATGTAAGTCACATCCAGGGTCACACCGGGAGCAGGTGGACGGTGGCATTCTGCGTGCACAGGGTGCCCTCACACACACCAGTGTGGCTCAGCTATGTCACGGCCCTTGCTCTGTGTCTGTAGAGCCCTTGGACCAATCAGGGGGGGGGGACTGAGCACATGTCAGGAGAGGGACTGAGCACATGTCAGGAGGGGGACTGAGCCCGCGCTGCCCCCTCGGGAGGCCGAGAAGGCCACCGCGCCCGGGATAGGAAGGGCTCGTCCTGCTGGTCAGCCCCCAGGGCCACGCTCTTGTCCCCTTTCTCCTTTCTCCATGCACAGCCACAGGGAGGGGATGCCCGTGGGGAGAGAGAGCATTCATCCTGTCACCAGAGTGTCCCAGGAGGGGGACACGGGTCCTCTGAACCCAGCTGGCTGCGAGCCTTCCCCCGAGAGCCTTTCTAACGGTCGTGGAAATTCGTTTTGGCTAAAAACTGTATGGTCAGCAGCCTCCCTGTGGACACAAAACGACCCACACCATTTCTGGGGAAATTCAGAAACCGACGAAATGCAGTGACATTGATTTAGCCCAAGTGTGAGAATTCTACGAAAATCGAATCACTGATCTTAGAAATGATGACGGGACAGCTGTCAAACCATCACTACAAATACGATTTTCACGGCGCTTGATTTTATAAAAATTAAAGATCCCAGGGACGTGCAAAGTCCCTGCGCAAGCGCCCGGGCGTGAGATGGCCCGCGCACCACGTTGTTATCAAATTCCCTTTGGTCCTGTTTGGTCGTTCAGTTGAGCGGAGCGGAGGCGAGATGGGTGTTGGAGGGGACAGACGTGCTGCCTGCAGAACGAGTCGCTTCCTCCCTTTGTGCTCGCTTCTACCTTCCTCCCTTTTAACCCACGGGTGAGCGCTGCAAGCGAGACACTGAGAGGGTCTACAGGCAGCGGGTCTGCCCCTGAGGGCAGAAAGAGACCAGGATCCAAACCAGGGGAGTCCGTTCCCCTCCTCTGCATCCTGTGTTCTCTTGTGGACGGGCTAATGCAGCTGCCATTACGGGCCACCATGGGGCGGTGGCAGGGGGACATGAGGCGGAAGGGGTCTTTGCTCCGAGAAGCATTCTGTGTCACCGCTCTGAAGGGGCTGGGCCGAGGGGGAAGGGACAGCCAGGGGAACCTGTTGTCACAGCCTACTCCGACCCTCTCCCTCCATCCCCGACGATTCCAGGGACAAGAGATTCGCTGCACCTTTAAAAAATAAGTCACTGGGTGCTTTGGCCATCAAGCCCCAGTTACACACAGAAAAAGGAATTTTCGACAACTGCAAATAATTTGTAACTCACGGGGGAGGCAAACGGTGACCCGGCCTGATGGGAGTCTATAGATAGCCTCCCTGTGAATGCTCATCTTTTTTTTTTTTTTTTTTTTTTTTGGCTGCAGGATTAGAAACGTGTTTGACTGTGGAGAGCTGACCCAGTTCCAGCTGGGGCGTTACATAACAGCCAGCCTGCAGTGTGGACCTTGTTTCTTTCCTAACGTCAGAAAACTCTGTCATTTTCAAACCCTTCTGAGCCGGGATGGCTCCTGGTCGGAGTCTGTGGGCCTCTACAGAGTTTACGTGCCGATTCCAAAGCGCAGGCTTGCAAAGCGACGCCTTCTCGCCCTCTTGGGTGATCTGGAGGGACGGAGAGTCAGGGAAGCACAGCTCACGTTGCCGCTTTCATTGGCAGACTTTTATTTTTTAGAGCAATTGGAGGTGACCAGGAAAGCAGAGGAGGACAGACCTACTCCCTGTTTTTTTTTCCCATTTACAAACATCTTGCCTTATTAGTGCAGTCTCTTTGTTACAACCGGTAAGCCACAGATAGATACATTATTATTAAGTAAAAGCCACAGTTTATATTAGGGTTGTATCATTTTATGAGTTTGGCAAATGAATACACAACATGTATCCACTATCACAACATGATAGTCTACTTCCCTAAAAAGAAACAAAAACAAAACAAAGAACCTGTGCTCTACTACCTCTAATTCTTTATAGCTCCTAATCAAATACGTTGCTATCTACTAATTCTTTATAGCTTCTAATCAAATACGTTGCTATCTTCTCCTGAGAGCAGATAAGCCTATAAAAACATGTGTATGTAGCTGGCTGGTTATGGGTAAAAAGGTCTAAACAAGCTCGCTGTTGCCTCCTCTCCTCCCCCCCAGGGCTCCAGTCTGCTCGGAACCCATGGCCCCTCCCTCAGGTGAGAACACCCACCCTTTCTCTTCGGTGAGTCCACCCCCCTCTCTCTCAGCATCATGGTTTGGACAGACAAAGCCCTCAGTCCATGCCAGGAGGAGCGAGTCACTGTAGCCTGGCCCACTGATGGCCCGCGTCCCAGCGCGGGATGCAGTTCTGCCCGGTCAGACTCCAGCCAGGGCTCTCCTCGGCAGAAATCCTGCTGCTGCCTGGTGAGCGGCAGCCCGGGGCTTCCAAAGTCCTCACCCAGATCCTACGAGAGGAGACAAGCAAAAACGGACCCAAAGGGTGGCGGCCCGCGGAGTTTTGATGACATTGGTTGAACTTTGGAACCAGTTCTGCCCCCAAGTCGGGAGTATTTCCATGACCCCCACACACACGTGAGCTCACAGTGGCCTTTCTTTGAGCAAATCGGAGCTGCTCCTTCCCCTGCAGCTCAGCGTCCCTCAGTGAAGCTGGACCCACGGAAGCGTCCACACCAGTTTACCCAGTGGGCTAACCCAGGTCCTTCTCAGCTTCCTTCGGACAATTCTCCAGATGCACCCAGGGTCAGTGCACACGCGTGGCCCTCAGCCACGTGGAAGAACTCGTCCCTCGTGCCCTTGTCTCTCTCACTGTGTGTCTCTGACCTCAACCCAGACACTCCGGTGACCACCTGTTCCCTGGAAGTTGGCTGCTCGGGACTGATTTCTCGACGCACGTGACGCGTCTCAGGGAGATGCGTGTTTCTCGTGCTCATCCCCGCCACAGGACCGTGTCCCGGTGGAGAAAGTACGCAGGCCAGGATGTCTATCGGCCCCAGACCCTCTGCGCTTCCAGCCAGGATCCGTCCCCTCTGACGGCCTTTGCAAAGGATCCTGCATCCGAATCGGAGGTGATGCTCTAAACGGCGTTTGTGCATTCTGACCCGGGAGTCAGTTCAAAATGGTACGGAGCTGCGTCCCCGTCACCTGACTTCTGATTAGCGCTGGAGGCGGGCCAGGCCCGTGCATCCGACAGTGCACCCCCGTGTGCCCAGGGGGAGGCGACCCACAGTTGGGGGCCGGGCGGCGGCCGGAGTTGCTCCCCAAGGAGAGGTGCGTGCAGCTCACCTCAAGGCCGGGACCGCCTCTCTTGGAGTCCCGGCAGAGTGGGGTGCTCCCGCCTACAAGCCGGAGGGGACCGATTCCTCCAAGCCCAGGGGGTGTGAGGGATCCCGACAGGCCCGTGTTGGGTCCTGACCCTGCTCGTCATGCGTGAAGACTGCTGCGGCCCACGTGTGCCCAGCTCCTGCGTGGCTGGGAGGAACAGAGCCCGCACACCCTCCTTCCCAGCAAACAGAACTGGGACTGAGGGCTGAGGCCCCCGTCATTCCCACTTTCCAGAGTCCATCTGCGTTAAGCCCTTGGGAGATGAGTCACTGGTGTCCTTATCTCCTCAGTGACACCCTGTTCCCCACTGCCTTTCCTGAGTGACGGTCCAATGCTCGGACACAGGACACCTCCAGGCAGCCCTTCCGCCCTGAGTTACACCCGTGAGCCTTTGCGCACACACACCCCCTTTGGCAGCTGAAGCGCCCACGCCTGTCTTCCATTACAGGCTCCGGCGTTTTAACCCAGCACGGGGTGAGCGTGTCAATATGCACGCTAGGCGGCGGAGGGAAACCGGGGCGCTGCTCACACGGAACTCGGACGACGCGTTTCCACCCGCAACGAGCGAGCGGCTGGCCCGGGGCGTCGCCCACCTCTCTCCCGGGGTGTCAGGACTCCGGTTCCTGTGCCACCGTTGCTCAGGACACGGGCTGCTGTGCTGGTCTGGGGTGGGGGACAGAGCCCGAGAGGAAGCCCGTGGCAGGCAGAGGGCGCCGGGTGGGAGTCACCCGCAGGGGCAGCGGTGATTCCACGGAGAGCCGGTGAGAGGACCCGATGCAGACTTCACTCACGCGCCGCGTCCAGAGCCCGGCTGAGCAGAGAGGGAGGCCCAACGGCAGTCACACTGCTGGGGCAGAGAAGTGCTCGGCTTCGGGGACGGGAGGCCCAGGAACCTTCCAACGACGTCCACCCGCCCGTCCTCCATAGACGACCTCGGCGTCTCCTCCTCGGAGACGTGGAGAAGAAAGACCATGGTGACCGTGTGTTACTGCGTGCACGGTAAGGCCGGGCTCTGTCATAAGTCACCACAGTCACGAGGGCCGTCTCACGTACCCCACGACAACCCCAGGACAAGTCCTCCATGGCTCCACACACGGTGACGGAGAAAGGGGTACAGCCCCGCCCTGCAAGCGGGGGCTGGAGCCGGTCTCTCCCCAGGTCAGAGCCTGGCACTTGGTGGCAGCACAAGGACACACGGTGGCCTCCCCATATCGGAGCCTGGCACTTGGAGGCAGCACAAGGACACACGGTGGCCTCCCCATATCGGAGCCTGGCACTTGGTGGCAGCACAAGGGCACACGGTGGCCTCCCCATATCGGAGCCTGGCACTTGGTGGCAGCACAAGGGCACACGGTGGACTCCCCAGGTCAGAGCCTGGCACTTGGTGGCAGCACAAGGGCACACGGTGGCCTCCCCATATCGGAGCCTGGCACTTGGTGGCAGCACAAGGGCACATGGTGGCCTCCCCAGGTCAGAGCCTGGCACTTGGTGGCAGCACAAGGGCGCAAGGTGGCCTCCCCAGATCAGAGCCTGGCACTTGGTGGCAGCACAAGGACACACAGTGGCCTCCCCATATCGGAGCCTGGCACTTGGTGGCAGCACAAGGGCACACGGTGGCCTCCCCAGGTCAGAGCCTGGCACTTGGTGGCAGCACAAGGGCACACGGTGGCCTCCCCAGGTCAGAGCCTGGCACTTGGTGGCAGCACAAGGGCACACAGTGGCCTCCCCAGGTCAGAGCCTGGCACTTGGTGGCAGCACAAGGACACACAGTGGCCTCCCCAGGTCAGAGCCTGGCACTTGGCAGCACAAGGGCACACGGTGGCCTCCCCAGGTCAGAGCCTGGCACTTGGCAGCACAAGGGCACACGGTGGCCTCCCCAGGTCGGAGCCTGGCACTTGGTGGCAGCACAAGGGCACACGGTGGCCTCCCCAGGTCGGAGCCTGGCACTTGGTGGCAGCACAAGGGCACACGGTGGCCTCCCCAGGTCAGAGCCTGGCACTTGGTGGCAGCACAAGGGCACATGGTGGCCTCCCCAGGTCAGAGCCTGGCACTTGGCAGCACAAGGGTACACAGTGGACTCCCCAGGTCGGAGCCTGGCACTTGGTGGCAGCACAAGGGCACATGGTGGCCTCCCCAGGTCAGAGCCTGGCACTTGGCAGCACAAGGGTACACAGTGGACTCCCCAGGTCGGAGCCTGGCACTTGGTGGCAGCACAAGGGCACACGGTGGACTCCCCAGGTCAGAGCCTGGCACTTGGCAGCACAAGGGTACACAGTGGACTCCCCAGGTCGGAGCCTGGCACTTGGTGGCAGCACAAGGGCACACAGTGGCCTCCCCAGGTCGGAGCCTGGCACTTGGTGGCAGCACAAGGACACACAGTGGCCATGGCTCTCTAGGCTCTGTCACCGACCAACGACGAGGGAGCCACTGACCTGGCGGCGAAGGTCATCACGAGCGAGAGAGTGGCTTCAGGTTTTCAACCCCCCCTTTTGAGAGGAGGAAGCCCAGGTTTTCGGAGGGTGAGTGGTTCGTTTCCCCAGAGTCCCCCAAACCCCCAGCGATGGGGCTCTCGCCACGACTCTGATTCCCTCTTCACCAGCCGGATGGTTTTTATTTTGTTGTTGTTTTTTGTTTTTTTTTCTTTTCAATTTTTTGAAGCTGGAAACAGGGAGAGACAGTCAGACAGACTCCCGCATGTGCCCGACAGGGATCCACCCGGCACGCCCACCAGGGGCGACGCTCTGCCCACCAGGGGGCGATGCTCTGCCCATCCTGGGCGTCGCCATGTTGTGACCAGAGCCACTCTAGCGCCTGAGGCAGAGGCCACACCAGCCGGATGGTTTTGATGGGACCTTCCAGCTTTCCTCCCGCTTTCCTGCTTGGGAACCCGTGAAGATGGTCCCCTGTCCCCCAGAAATACAGCAGAGAGGAAGGACGGGTGGTCCCTCAGGATGGGAGATGACCGAGTCTGTCCGTCTGTGTGTGCTGAGAGTTTGGTTCGTGAGGAAGGACGGACGGACAGACGAGCCCACCTTTCTCTTCTCCTGAGCGCAGACGGGGCGAAGCCATCTGCATGTCGGGGGGCTGTCCCTCCTTCTCCCACAGGACAGAGAGGTTCCTTCATGGCACAACCGGCCTGCGATGGACAGAAAGAACGCTGTGTCCCAGAGGACTCTGTAGAAGACTTCATGAAAGGGGGGACTGGTCACCTTTCAAGACGACAAGCATAGAGTCTTTCGTCACTGGGCGCTGTGCCTGCTCTGTGACGTTCTGCCCCCAGGTGAGGTGGCACAAGCCCTGCCTGGGCAAACACGAAGCAAGAGCTCCCTCTGAGGAGGGACGGACGCCCACAGAAGGGCACTGACTCGAACCCACAGGCTTGTAACCGCGGCGGTGGGGGGGGGCAACACTGTCTCGGGTTTTCTGAGACAAAGCAGAGGCACGGCCACCAGCTTGCTGGGCCCGATGACTCCGTCACGGACTGTCCTCTTCCATTCGCTGACCAGTGTCACTCACGTACCGCCCCACAGGCCTGTAACCGGAGCAGAGGTGACCAGCGCACGGGTCTCTACCTTCATGTGTTTGCTTCAGAACGACCCCAACGCAGCAGGAATGAACTGCCCAGGGGCGACTGGGCGAACACCTTCCACTCATTCGGTACGTACGCGAGTCCCACGTGGCATGGGACGGAACACGGCGTGCTGAGGACGGACAGCGAGTCGTATACACGCCGCCCGAGGGAGCACCCCATCCCACGCTGCACGGGACGGAACACGGCGTGCTGAGGACGGACAGCGAGTCGTACACACGCCGCCCCGAGGGAGCACCCCATCCCACGCGGCACGGGACGGAACACGGCGTGCTGAGGACGGACAGCGAGTCGTACACACGCCGCCCAAGGGAGCACCCCATCCCACGCGGCACAGGACGGAACGCGGCGTGCTGAGGACGGACAGCGAGTCCCGAGGGAGCACCCCATCCCACGCTGCACGGGACGGAACGCGGCGTGCTGAGGACGGACAGCGAGTCCCGAGGGAGCACCCCATCCCACGCAGCACGGGACGGAACGCGGCGTGCTGAGGACGGACAGCGAGTCCCGAGGGAGCACACCTTCCAGGGTGGGGGAGGTGGACGCCGTCCTGTGTGCCGCGCGTGGGCCGGCGGTCAGTGCTGAGAAGCAGAGAGGACGGGCGGAGGAAGTCCAGGGAGGCGGCTGTGATGTCAGGGGTCCTTGAGGAGAAGATGATGCGTGATCCAAGACGAGAAGGAGGTGAGGGAACGCACCCCGAGGACGTCTCAGCGATGAAGGCTGCAGGCGAAGGCAGCAGGGACCGCCAAGGCTCCGCAGCAGCGGGAAGACCCCTGGGGTATTTAAGAGGGACCCCGCCCCCCCCCCACACACACACCCCCCGTGGCAGCCAGTGAGCCTGGAGCACAGTGAGGGGAGGCACGCCCTGAGGAGATCATTAGAGGAGAGGCAGCACCCCATGAGTGCTCCCCACGGCAGACTCTCAGCAGCGCCCGCCCCAGACACATGTGTAAGCAGAGGCTCTAAGCTGCCTTCTCACCCCACAGAACAGAGAGAGGCGCACAGACTCCACTGCGGGGAGGCCGTGAGCCCGTGGCGTGGCTGTGATGTCTGTTCCCCCCTCTCTCCCTCCAGGGGTGTTGACGGAAACGGAGGATGGTAATTCCTGACCAATTTCTTACATAGAACACGCCCAGATCTGGAGGTCATTCGCAGCACGGGGCCAGAGGGCATGGGCTCCAGACCACAGGGCTGGGGTTCGAATCTCACCCGTGCCTCCAGGTGGCCCTGAGCTAGCCGCTCGGTCTCGCCCTTCCGCGTCCTCGTCTGTGAGCTGGAGCCCAGGGGGGCGCCGGCCGCACAGGGTTCTCTGTGCGAGTCCAGGGACTGACACTTGTAACCCTGCTGAACACCATGCCCGGCACCTCCCGAGTCCTGCACGGGCAGGGGGCTCTAAGTGTCTACAGAGTCCCTCCTTAGAGTCTCTGATTGGGGGTGGGGGCCCTGGGGACAGGAGAGAGAAGGAACCCTGGTTACTCTAATATTCCTCTCCTGGGCAGGAAGACACAGCTGTTCTCAGTGGTCCAGCTGCAGTCAACATTTTCTGAATGTGAATAACCAAGGGCGCCCCATTTCTGCCTCAAGGAAAGTAATAAGCCCATCTTTCTCTCCTGAACCACTGCCCCCCCATATCCCCAAATCAGCAGCCGGGCCGGCTCTAGAAACTCCCCCGTGTAACTTGCACACAGGTCACCTTGAATCTTCCCCCAGGTCTCCCGCGGGCGACACCCACATTCAGGCTCAGAGTCCCTTGTCTAGACCCCACGGGTCACCCTGAGATGGGGCTGGCACGAAGGTGGCGATGTCTGTACCCGAGATGGAATAAAGGAAATTGAAACACCTTAGATTGGTTTCTGCCTTTTGAGGTTGCGGCGTGTCTGTCTCGGTCACATCAAAAAAAAAAAAAAAAAAAAAAAGAAGGGAACAAAACCAGGAGAGCTCTCTGTTTGGGGTAAGGATAAATATCCTCTCCAACGAAACGGCCTTTCCTTCTGCTCTGCCACCGTGCTTCGCGCTGAGACGCTTACTGACCCGACGGCGGCGTCCCTCCGCCCGCTCGTCCGCTGCGTCCCTCCGCCCGCTCGTCCGCTGCGTCTCTCCGCCCGCTCGTCCGCTGCGTCCCTCTGCCCACTCATCTGCTACTGGTGCGCTCTTCGAAGACAGGAACCAAGCTCACTCACATGGTCTTTGCTCCCCAGCCCTCTTCGTTCTTCCTGCTACTCTGTTGATATCCGATCCATCCTTCCCGGGTGAGATGAGGAATGAAGGAAACAATGTGGCAATGAGCATGAGTGGGTCTGCCGCCCAGCCAGGGGTGCACAATGCAATAATAGCCTTACTGCTTGGCAAGTGCTGTTTACAACAGAGCTCGGTGCCTCTGAAGATCTTCTGAGAGAGCGAGCTGAGGTTTGCTGTACCGAGAAAGTCAATGTTTCCGTGCCTATTCGTCCTCCTCAGCCACCGGAAAGATGAAAGGCCGCCACTTGTAATGAACATGGATGGATCCTGAGGAGAGAATGCTGAGTGAATTGAGTCAGACAGAAAATGTCAAGAACCATAGAATGCCCCTCACAGGAAGGATCTGAAGCTGAGAGCAGCAGATGGACAAACAAAGCTAACACACAGATAAAAACTCAGAGACACAGACAACAGGGTGGTAGTTACCAGAAGAAAAGGAATGAAGCTTCAGGGAGGTCAAATATGTGGTGATGAGAGGAGACACGACTTTGGGTGGTGGACACACAAGACAATATGCAGATGATGTGTCCTAGATTTGTACGCGTGAAATCTATCTAATTTTAATAACAAGGTCACTCCCATAAATTTAAGTACAAATTCAAACAACAAAATGTCAATTTTTGAATTTTCTATGGCAAATAACTTTGCATTCTATTTTTTGTTTTTGTTTTTGTATTTTTCTTAAGTTTGGAAATGGGGAGAGACAGTCAGACAGACTCCCACATGTGCCCGACCAGGATACACCCAACACGCCCACCAGGGGGCGTCGCTCTGTTGCAACCAGAGCCATTCTAGTGCCTGAGGCAGAGGCCACAGAGCCATCCTCAGCGCCCGGGCCAACTTTGCTCCAATGGAACCTTGGCTGCGGGAGGGGAAGAGAGAGACAGAGAGGAAGGAGAGGGGGAGGGGTGGAGAAGCAGATTGGTGCTTCTCCTGTGTGCCCTGGCTGGGAATCGAACCGGGGACTTCTGCACGCCAGGCCGACGCTCTACCACTGAGCCAACCGGCCAGGGCCTCATTCTGTTTTAAAATACAGCTTTATCTTTCTGAAGCCTGTTTCTGATGTTAGGAACATTATATTCCTCTATAGGGGAACTCTTTCTCATTCATCCATCCATCTGTCTACTCATTCATTCATTCATTCATTGCATGAATGCTTTCTGAGCACGTGTTCTGTCTTACATGCTAAAGATATAGTAACAAAGACAGACAGTGTCCCCACTGAAAAGTTGATGCTCAGTTGAATTAAAGAACCACAAGTCCTTGACCAGTACATGCCTAAGACATCACCTAGTCTACTCGGTATAATTTTTGAAAAGTAATTTTTTTTTGAGTCAGAGAGCACATTCATAAGAAAGTGGAAAGGAACTGACAGATAAATCAATTTTTACAGAAAATGTAAGGGGTTTCACAGACATCTCGGGGGAGATGATCTGTGTATTTCAGGTTAAAAGTCCCTGATCCAATCTGGGTCTATCACTTTCTTTTTTTATATGTGTATGTGTGTCGACATTTACTTTAAAAACATCAAGTCACAATGTTTGGCTCATATTAGAAACTTCCTAGTCACTACAGAGTAAGTATAACTAAGGCTCCTGATGGTATTCCAAGGGCCTGAGAAGTTGCAAAAAAAAAAAAAAAAAAAAAGCGAAGGTAAAATTGCTAAGGTGACAAGGAGAAATTAATAATTCAGGAGAGCGTGTTCTATTCTCGTATACAGGTAATTAGAAAATACGTGTCAAACAGCCCAACTACCCCAAACTCGTCTGCCCCCTCAGGAAACCAACAGAAACTCTGAGTCCTGTTAGAAGGTAGTCTCTACAAAAAGATCAAGTGAAGAACAAGAATTTTTGCCTGGGTAATGACTGCCCTCCAGTGAGAAGGAACCATCCATCACTGAACCTTCGGGATCGTGACACAAAAGTTATCCCGAAGTAGAGACTTGAGCGATTGTTAACATTTTCTCACACGAATGAGAGTTGGCAGTTGACAGGTGATATGCTTCCACTCTAGGTAAAAATCTCCAGCACGCAGCAGAGATATTTAGATCCTTTCCATAGATAATTGCTGAAATGTGTATAAAAACTCGGCCCCCAGAAGGAGTTCAGTGAGCTAGCAACGCAGCTAAAGTTACAGGATCAGGAAAAAAAAACAAAAAACATAAAAAAGTAGAAGAATAACGTATATGCCGCTAACATAGATGAGGCAAAGATGAGATGATGAAACTATAATCAGGACAGACAACCTCCACGATGTACTCACAATGTCAGGGGCTACAGAGTGAGACAAATTACTGGCAATTCACATTCGAGAGGGCTCTGGTGTGAGCGGATGTAAAGAACTCGTCTATCTCAACAGCGACAAGACAACCCAATTTAAAAGCAGGCAAAGCATCTGAATAAACACCTCTCAAAAAAAAAAAGAGAAAGAAAGAAAAGGTGTACGAACGGCAGACAAGCACAGAAGGAGAGGTTCAACATCATTAGATGTGAGAGAAACACAAGTGGATGGAGACCCTCTCCACAGCCTCTCGGGGGGCTCCACGAAGCCAGACAGAGGAGAAACGGGTTGGCCAGCGCGTGGAGATCCGGGAACATGCTGCCAGTGTTGTTGGTGGGGCCCCCTGCGGAGTGGTGTCACGGATGTGGAGAACGATGTGCAGTTGCTCGAAAAGTGAAGCCACCCAGACAGACAACCCACTCCTGAGGATGGGCTGATCTCCAGCGGGGGGTGGGGGGGTGGGGTCTCCAAAAGTTCCGCCCGTTCCAGGAGGTGCCAGGAGGCCTCCAGGACTCAGCATGGATTTGAGCTCCCAGGTCGGATTCATGACGTCACAATGTGAAAGGACACAAGAGTCAAGTCAGCCGGGCAGCGGGAGCTATGGGAGGGAGGGGGACCAGGTCAAGCTTCCTGGGGTCTCACCCCGCGGACCCACACCAAAGCGACCCGTTTCGCAAAGTCCCTTGTTGTCTACCAGGGAAAATTCACGAGAGGCGGGGCAGCCAGGGCTGTCCCTGGGACAGGTCCCCTAGGCAGCCTGGGGCTGGTGGGCGAGTCTGAGGAAGCAGTGTAGGCGCACGGAGCCGCTTTCCTGGTCAGGGCAGAGGGAGGCTACGGAGAGTTCAGGTCCCAGAGGCGAGTTGCCGGCTAACCTTATAAGCAGTGCTTTTAAAACATAACAGCCAGGTCTCACTGACCTCTTTCTGCATAGCGCCTAACAGGACTGGCGACAGCTACACAACGCTGTGAATGTACAAAAAGCCAGTGAACGACATTAATGATTTAAAAGCATGGGGGAATTTTATCCCATTACAAGGAAAACCTGAGGCTGTTAAGAGATGATACGCCACTGAATTAAATTTAAACAACTATATATTTGGTGTATTAAATATAATTGGTGTCATGCCTGGCCGGTCAGCATAGTAGATAGAGGGTTGGCCCAGCATGCAGATGCCCCGGGTTCGGTCCCTGGTCAGGGCACACAAGAGAAGTGACCACCTGCTTCTCTCCCTCTCCCTCTCTCCCTCCTCTCTCTCTATTTTCCTCTCGCAGCCAGTGGCTCAACTGGTTTGAGTGTGGCCCTGAGGGCTGAGGATAGCCTAGGTGGTATAAGTGTCAGTGTCAGGCTCTAAAAATAGCTCAGCTGATTTGATCATTGGCCCCAGATGGGAGCTGCTGAGTCGATCCTGGTCGAGGTGCATGTGGGAGTCTGTCTCACTACCTCCCCTCCTCTCACTTAAAAAAAACAAACAACCACACAACCAATTGGTGCATTAAAAAACATAATGCAAACTGCTCTGGGCTGCCTGTGTCCTCCCACAGTCCACATGCTGAAGCCCTAGCTCCCACCGTGACTCTGTGTGCAGAAAGGCAGGGACTAAGGTTAAACGAGTCTATAGCGGTACAGCCCTGATCTCACGGGATTAGTGCCTCATAAGAGGGGGCCCCTCAGCTCCTGTTCCCCCTTGCTGTGCAAGGACACAGCAGGAAACCCCCAGCCTGTGGGCCGGCAACAGCCCCACCCCAGGAACTGAGTCAGCCTGCCCTCGACCTTGACATTCCCAGCCTACAGAACTGTGGAAAAAACAATGTTTTTTTTTTAAATGACTCACTGTATGGTATTACTTACTGCTTAAAGGAGAACACAACGCACAATTATGTAACATATTAAAATGAGACACAGGAGGGAACGGTGGGAAGAAATCAAGAAGCAGAGATGTAATAATTCCTCCGTTGTTCACGTTTCAAAGTCAGAAAAGGCTACGCTGAGAAATACACGCTTCGTTACAATACGTTGCACTATCGTCGTAAAGACAGTCACGCCAACCAAAAATAAAGGCTTCTAAATTATCCAAACAGATTCACCTCCCCCCCGTCCCCCCAAGTCACCCACTACCTATGGAACGATTTCTAAAATGATACAATTGACCGCCATCTCAAAAGAGGACAGGAAAACCCACCACACGAAAGAGTCGGCACCTTGTTAAACATACAGGGACGGACCCGTGTACACACTCCACGACGGCAAACAGAAAGAAATGAGGAGGGACCCCATGAGCACCAGACGAGGCAAATGCCACGAGCCAAAGGAGAAATCTTGATGATGAGACAGAGTCCCACCCACAGAGAAGAGATAAAAATTACCACGTCTAAAATAACAGTCACATTTGCATACTTCATACCACAGGAGCTGTGGGAGACAAGAGTGGAACCTTAATGCCAGGAACCATTGAATTGTCTCTTTTACTCTGTGACCGTCCGCAGGAGAGAAATGGCTAAGTACATAGGATTCCGAGATAATACCATTCTAAGTAATATCTACTTGAGACCGAGATATACACACACACAGATAGAAAGGCTGGTAGATAACCTCCCTGTATCTCTAGAGAACACTGTGCCCAACAAACAGTAAAAGGAACTTCTTTTCACCTGACCAGGCGGTGGCGCAGTGGATAGAGCGTTGGACTGGGATGTGGAAGGAACCAGGTTTGAGACCCTGAGGTCGCCAGCTTGAACGCGGGCTCATCTGGTTTAAGCAAAGCTCACCAGCTTGGACCCAAGGTCGCTGGCTCGAGCAAGGGGTCACTTGGTCTGCTGAAGGCCCATGGTCAAGGCACATATGACAAAGCAATCAAAGAACAACTAAGGTGTTGCAATGAAAAACTGATTGATGCTTCTCATCTCTCCGTTCCTGTCTGTCTATCCCTCTCTGATTCTCACTCTCTGTCTCTGTTAAAAAAAAAAAAAAGGAACTTCTTTTCATATTTTTCATATGTCCGTGTGACAGTCACAGCCATTGACCATATTCAACACATGCTATAAATAAATTCTCCCATAAAAAAAATAAACAGACTAAGTAGAAGCTAGAAAAAAACTCTGGGAAATTTTTTTAAAAAATCAAAAATGAATCAGAACATCACAACAAAACCTACAGAGTGTGTTCAGAAGGAACATTGTAAAAACATCCCATAAAACGATACAATCCAATAAAAACAATTCTTAGAGAAGGATTCGTGTTCTTCAATGTAATAAATCTATTAAAGTGTGTAAAAACAAAGTAAAAGAGCAATAGCAAAAATTAAGGGGAGCAAATAAAGATAAAAGAAAAAAAGCAATTTGGTTAAGTGGTTAAATGTATATATATATGAATGAGAGTCTAAATACACAAAGTAAGAAGTGAGTAGTCACAAACAGGAAGTTAAAGGCATCCAAAGAGATTATCTGTCTCAATTCTGAGCAGAAGGGTGACCAGAAGGACAACAGGAATGCCCAGCACCAGCCCTCGGGGAAGCAGAAAGTCTATGTAGGTTGTGTAGCAGAGCAGAAGTGGAGTGCTAATACCGTCGAAGCAGGGGTGATGGAGTCACTAATTCTACGAACACTGAGAGGATCCAGTGCTGTTCAACAGCTCTCAACCTAAACATGTAGAGAAAAGTTTCCAAATTCTTCTTCTGAATCTCAAGATATCTATCTGTCTATCTATCTGTCTATCTATCTATCTATCTATCTATCTATCTATCATCTCTCTCTATTATAACCTTATGAAACCAGCACGCTCTCTCTCTTTTAAATTTCTATTTATTGATTTTTAGAGAGAAAGGAAAGGGTGGAAGATCGAGGCAGAGAGAGTGAGACAGAAAGAGAAACATCACTTTGTTATTCTGCTTACTCATGATGCCATTGGTTGATTGTTGTATGGCCCTTGACGGGGATTGAACCATCAAGCTCAGCATGTTGGGACAATGCTTTAACCAGCTGAGAAACCTGGCCAAGGCTTTTCTCTCTCTTCTTCTTCTCTCTCTCTCTCTCAATATTGGTCTCTGCCTCTCTCTGTCTCTCCACACAAATCTCATTTTTGGCATTGGACTAAAACTTCAGTGAAGTACATTTGCAGATGAGAAATGTGCCTTAATTTCCAGGTTTCCTTAATTTCAAGGTCACCTCTGAACTAGTATAGAAATAAAGTCTTAGGATCTGTACCGATGGGTGAAGGCAACGTTGACCGACCGTCCTCATTTGAACTGCAGTTGGAACACTCAGGTTTCACAGATGACACGTGTCAGAACATACTCCTCAAAACTCAGGACACAGAGCAGCCCGAACGTCAACACTGAGCCACAGACAGGGTCTCACATACTGATGATCTCAATTTGAATTCTGGGTGAGCAGACCCACGGCTCTTCAAGCCGCAGAGCCATAAAGCCCCGGGCTTGGGGGAGGCCTGAAAAGTGTTTGGCTGAACATGATTCCGGTGATAACCACCCCTTTCGTTCTAAGGTCACAACTGTGTCATTTAAGAGCCACTTCTGCTCGAACAGGGGCCTCATAATTATTTTGTTTATACCCTTATGCCGTGAAGCGCATTTCGTCAAATTGACCGGTCACAAATCGAACGCACCGATATCGCTCAGAAGGATAGCAGTTCTCTTCACGATCAATCCATGTATCGTCCGTGGAACAAGAGGACACGAACAGGTAGACTCCGCTGGTATTTCTGCAATGGGACCTCGGCTTTCTTCCGCAGACAAACAAAAAGCTCATTCTGTCAGGGGCGTGGGTGCAGGACCGTGGCTCGGCCTGAGGGAGGAAGGGGGGAGATGAGGTGTCTGCTGTGACGACGTGCAGGTGAATAGCTGTCCCCGTGAGGACTTTGCTGATGTGAATGCATCATCTTTGTCTGTGTGCACCCGCATCCTTCATGAAACTCTCTGTCAATGACGCCGTAAGTTTATGGCAGTTTTCAGCACAACAGAATCTTTGTGTTGAAGGACCGACACAAAGGTGATCTTGCTCTTCTGTCAGTGATCCCAAAGTTTCACGTCCACGGTGTGATTTGGCCGAGACATCATTTTGAACTGTGACCCCGAGAGGCTGGGTGGGTGGGTGGGGGGTCCGTTAGTGGACCCCCCCCCATTCACTCAGCACCGACCTGTGGCATTTCTAGTCCCTGTTCCTCGTTGTGCGTGGAATAAACAGGGAGCTGAGACTGAACTTGATTTCTTCGTGGAAAGAACGCATCCCCAGATAAAGTGATGCTATCTGAGTCCGCTGGCCCTCCAGCGAGTAAAGCAATGTTTTCAGCCTCAACTCAACCCCTCTTGGCCCTGGCCACATAGACTGTTGTCATTTCCTGGGGCCACATGCAAATCTGTTTGTAGAACAGTCTGAAGAGCGTAGTTTTGGAATCAGAAATGCTCTGGTTTAAATCTCAGCTGGGCTATTTCTAGCGATGAAGTGTTGGAACAATTACTGAAACTGCACGTGCCCCACTGTCTAGATAATAGTATAACTATCATCATCTACTGTGGAATGGGCAGAGGCCCGGAATAGACACTTCTCCCAAGAGGACACACAGATGGCCAGTAGACACATGAAAAGATGTTCCACACGTCACTAATCATCAGAGACATGCAAATTACAACCACAATGAGATGATCACCTCACACCTGTCAGAATGGCTGTCCTCAATCAACCAACAAACAAGTTTTGGTGAGAATGTAGAGAAAAAAGAACCCCGTGCACTGCTGGTGGGAATATGGACTGGTGCAGCCACTGTGGGAAGCAGTGTGGAGCTAGCTCAAAAAAATTAAAAAAAAAAAATGGAACTGCCTTATGACCCAGCCATTCCTCTTCTGGGAATGTATCTGAAGAAACCCGGAAAGCTGACTTTAAAGAAGGTATGCCCCCCATGTTCACTGCAGCACTGTTAACAACAGCCAAGGTCTAGAGGCAGCCCAGCCGCTCACCAGCAGACGAGTGGATACAAAAGCTGTGGTGCATTTACACAATGGAATACTACCTGGCCATGAAAAGAGAAGGGAATCTTACCCTTCAGGCAGCATGGAGGGACCTGGAGAGCATGATGCTAAGTGAAATAAGCCGGCAGAGAAAGACACGCACCGTACGATCTCACTTATGTGTGGGCTCAAATGAACTAACAAACAAAATAGAGACACACTCATGGATAGAAAGCAGCTGTCAGCTGTTGGAGGGGAAGGGGCTTGGGGTGTTGAATGAAAAAGGAGACGGGATCAATAATAATAATAAAAAAACAACACCTCGCCTGACCTGTGGTGGCGCAGTGGATAAAGCGCTGACCTGGAACGCTGAGGTTGCGGGTTTGAAACCCTGGGCTTACCTGGTCAAGGCATATATAGGAGTTGATGCTTCCTGCTCCTCCCTCCTCCCCCTCTCTCTCTCCCTTTCTTTCTCTCTCTCTCTTTCCGCTCTCTCTATAAATAAATAAAATCTAAAACAAACAAACACCGGCCAGGGCACACAGGAGAAGTGCCTATCTGCTTCTCCACCCCTCCCCCTCTCCTTCCTCTCTGTCTCTCTCTTCCCCTCCCACAGCCGAGGCTCCACTGGAGCAGAGATGGCCCGGGCTTTGTGGCCTCTGCCTCAGGCACTAGAGTGGCTCTGATTGCGGCAGAGCAAGGGCCCAGATGGGCAGAGCATCGCCCCCTGGTGGGCATGCCGGGTGGATCCCGGTCGGGCGCATGTGGGAGTCGGCCTGACTGCCTCCCTGCTTCTCACTTCAGAAAAATACAAAAAAATAAACAATAAAATAAAAAAAAAACAAACAAAAACCTCATAGATAACAGTGTGGTGATTGCTAGAGGGAAAAGGAGGTGTGGGAGGTAGGAGAGGGTGGGGGGAGGTAGGAGAGGGTGGGAGGAGGTAGGAGAGGGTGGGGGGAGGTAGGAGAGGGTGGGGGGAGGTAGGAGAGGGTGGGGGGGAGAGATGGGGAGGGAGGGAGACCTGACTTGGGGTGCTGAACACACGATACAATGCGCAGATGATGTGTTATAGCATCGGACAGCTGAAACCTATACGATTTTATTAACCAACGCCGCTTTTCTGAGAGGTTTTATCATAAATGTTTGCTGGATTTAATCCAATGCCTTTTTTACATCGATTGACCTGATCGGATCGTTTCTATCCTTCATTTGGTTTATGTAAGGCATCATGTTAATTGATTTGTGGGTTTTGTAACACAACCTTGCATCCCAGGGATAAATCCCACTTGGTCATGATGTATGTATGTATGATCTTTTCAATGTATTGCTGGATTCGGTTTGCTGATACTTTGTTGAGGATTTTTGCACCTGTGTTCACAGGGCTATCACCTAATAATGATCTTTCTTTGTAGTGTCTTCATTATAATCACTGCCTGGTCCCAGTTCTGACACTCAGTAGACGACTTTTGGGATTAGGATAGCGTTGGCTTGATTGAGAGATTTCCCTACACTTGAATTATTTTGAGCAGTTTGAGAAGAATAGGAGTTAGCAGTACTTCTCCGAATGTTCGGTAAAGTTTGCCTGAGAAGCCGCGCAGTCCAGGACTTCTGTTTGCTGGGGGTCTTCTGAGAGCTGCTTCCTTTTCATTAGTTGAATTCAGTCTGTTCAGACTTTCTACTTCTTCTTGATTTAGTTTTTGGATGATTGTACGTTTCTAGGAATGTATTTATTTCTTCCAGATTGTCCCATTTGTTAGCATAGAGTTGCTCATGATATTTATTATAATTCTTGGCATTTTTGTGGTGTCCACTCTCGTTAGATGTATATGCGGTTTTCTCTCTTAGTTTCTTGATGCATCTGGTTATTAAAGGTTTATCAATCCTTTTTATCTTTTAAAAAATAAGCTCTTGGTTTCATTGATCTTTCTTTTTTCTCTTTTAGTCTCTATGTCATTATTTCCACTCTAATCTTTATTATTTCCTTCTTCCTGCTCACATTGGGCTTTGTCTGTTCGTTTCTCCAGCTCCTTCAGGTGTGAGGCTGGATTGCTTATTTGCTGTTCTTGTTTATCGACAGAGCCTTGTAGTGTATGAATTTCTCTCTTAGGACTGCTTTCACTGTGCCCCATAGATTTTGTGTTGTGGTTTCTTTTATTTAAGATTTTATTTTTATTCATTTTCAAGAGAGGAGAAAGAGAGAGAGGGAGAGAGAGGAGAGAGACAGAGAGAGAGAAGGGGGGGAGGAGCAGGAAGCAGCAATTCCCGTATAAGCGTACAAGCCTGGGGTTTTGAACCGGCAACCTCAGCGTTCCAGGTCGATGCTCCACCCACTGCGCCACCACAGGCCAGGCTGTGTTTCCATTTTCATTTGTCTCAAGGTAACAGTTTGAGTTGTTTCTTGACCTCACTGGTAGCCCACTCATCGTTTAATAACATGTTATTTAGCCTTCATGAGTTTCTGGTATTCAGCTTGTTTCTCGTAGCTGATTTCTAGTTTCGATCCATTTTAATCGTCTACCACACTGAAAATAAAACCCCTGATTGACAGCTCCTCGTACCCTGGACCGGCATTCACAGGAGGCACAGACGCCCGCAGGAGCTTCGTGGGTGCTGACCGAGTTCTCCCACGTCCGACCACAGCCTCCTGTCCCCCTCCGTCCACCTGCCGGGCTGGGCTCCTGGCTCTCCTCTCCTGGCCTCTGGACGCCTGACCTCTTGTTCTGTGTGACGGTTACTTGGGATGAATAATCATCACACGCCCTCCATGACTGCGCAGGCCGGGGCTTCCCAGAGCGTAGTCACAGAGACGTGAGCAGAGCTCCTCGGGGTGAGTGACCAGCACTGGAAGCCAGTGTCCAGTGCCCCCACCCCTGGTTTCACACCCCGGCCCCTCCTCGATTTCACGCACACCACCCCTGCGGGTAAAGCTGCCTCTTCTGCTTTGGAGCTCGAGGTCACGTGCACGGCCATGCAGGACGTGGAACAAGGAAAAGACCAGCCTCTTCAGAGAGCAAGGCCGCCCGGTGGGCGCGGCGTCCGGTGGGCCGGCCGGTGTCCAGGGGGCCGGTGCGCGGGCAGGAGGGTCAAACAGAGCCCTCTGTGTGTCTCCTTCAGAAAAACAGTCACTCACAGAGCACTTCCCCTCGTTGCCAAGTTCATAACATTATTCAGCAGAGGTAGAAATGACCTCAATTAGAGAAATGAAATGAAATGAAGCATTTAATTAATCTGTGACAAACCCACGGGTGGCCAGAGAAATAAAATCGTATCTAAAAAATGAGTTAACGTCAGACCGCCAGACTGGATGCCGCCTCCATCTTTAAAAAAAAAAAAAAAAAGAAAGAAAGAAAGAAAGAAAGAAAAAACGAATGCGATTGACACCTTTTAAACATTTGCTTTTTTTATTTTTATCCTTCCACTAACAACAACAACCAAAAAATTGATTTCCTTACTCAGAGCAGGAAAACAGAAGGCCACATTGCACCGCGTGCAGGGAAAGGAAATTGCAACACTGTGGCAACCAGAGAGTCTGGTGCCACTGTCACGATGGAAATACGACAGAGGCCAGGATAAAACTGCCGCGACAATGCACTATTAAAACAATTCCTGATCGAGTCTTCCTTCTCCTTGCCAACGGCCACTTCAGGTCCGGTCGAGAGGGGCGAGAGGAGCAGTCTGTACGCCATTAACACATACCCCACCCTACAGATCACACTCACATATCACCCGGCTGGAAGCCCAGATCCCTCTTACTAAAATGTCCTGAGAAAATTCAACGAGACAGGGGCTTGACTAACTGGTTTCTGTTCTCAGCAGGGCCAAGTAGAGCCGGTGCCAGCGACCGGTTAGAACTCATCCGTGACTTTCCGAGGAGGGGTAGCCAGCTCTGGAGAGAACCATGCAAGTATATTCACACTGGGGGTTGATCAGCAAATGGTAATGGGAGAAACACGCATTGTAACATTTCCCTAATTGCTGGAAACACTTTTTTAAGGTGTGAAGTGATTCATTTGACAAAAGTTGAAGAGGGGGCTGATCTGGAAACCTTCTCCCTTGGCCTGAGGCTGACTTCACAGGGGTGCTGTCATCCAGGGGGAGGGGGCTCCCCGCTCTGGTCCTAGGCGATGCGTCACAAGAAACACAGCGTGCTCTCAACCGATGAAATCACACTCAGGTGATTCTGGGGCTATGCCAGCTTGAGAGTCATTCTCTACTATAAATACAGGTCCCTTTCAAGATAAGCAACAGCAACAATGTATGAGTCCATTCTGTCTTCTAAAACAGCTAGCTCTACCAACCCAGTCAGCTGCGTCCGTTGTACGAGTGATACACACATTTCTTTTTTTTTTTGCTAGATTCTCCTTGACTGTTCAGGCTGTATTCGTGAAGAACTGGTGTCAACACCCCACCCCACCCTCTGTGGTCTCAGCCAAGCTGCTTCTCTGGCCGGGAGATGTGGTCCGGGGGGCATCTGCGATGTGCCACCTGCTATTCTGAGGACACGAGGAGGAACAGCCCTTAAAACACGGACACAGGTATCTGCCAGGCAGTCGCAGGAGGGAAACCCACCCATCCAGCCACCCACCTGTGACAGGACAGGATTTACAGGTCAACGTTCTCCTAGTAGAACCTTCGACATGAGGAATAGATAGCTTCTCTCTCGTGAGTATAAGTATTTCTAAACAAAAGACTTCACTTGTCTACTTATTATAAAACAGTGACGTTTCCCTCACCAGGCGGCGGCGCAGTGGATAGAGCTTCGGACTGGAACCCAGAGGATCCAGGTTTGAAACCCCATAAGTTGCCGGCTTGAGTGCAGGCTCACCAGCTTGAGCACGTGATCCCTGCCTTGAGCGTGGGATCATAGACAGAACACCATGGTCGCTGGCTTGAGCCCAAAGGTCGCTGGCTTGAAGCCCAAGGCCACTGGCTTGAGCAAGGGGTCACTCGCTCTGCTGTAGCCCCCTGGTCAAGGCAATCCATGAACAACTACGGTGCCGCAATGAAGAACTGATGCTTTTCATCTCTCTCCCTTCCTGTCTGTCTGTCCCTCCCTCTCTCTCCTGTTCTTGCTAAAAGAAACACACACACACAAACAACAACAACAACAAAAACAGTGACGTTTTTACAGAAGGAACGAGTCCAATCTCTTCCTCCTGGAACGTGTGTACGGACGGGGGAGGAAGGAAGGGACCGCTTTTCTGAGAGGTACCCTGCAGGTTTTCATACTTCAGATTTTGAATATTCATGGGCTGGGAGCTGAAGCCTCAGTACTGGAGATGCAGGCCCATACCCATGAGGATCTTTATTAAAACTTCACAATTTTGTCACACAAGGCTATGGCTTCTCTCCCAGTGTGTCCACGCAGCAGAGGAAGAGAACCTAGTTCTCAAAAACCTGGAGAGGGTATCACCCCTCCAGGAAGGGCAGAGAGCGTCTCCTAAGGGTTCCTGCGTCACCATCGCTCCCAATGTTTGGCACCATCGCTGCAAAATAATACGGCTGCTTTTATTTTGAGTATCTTGTAAGTAGTGACATTACTTATAGTGTCCAAATGTTTATGTGGTATGTGAATATAAACGATTATCTGGTATTAGACACCCTTTTCTCCTTCCTAAATACAATGCCACCGTATTCTTAGTCAATGAAGATACTTTGACATCATTGTTGTTTTTAAGTTACCTGATGAAGACCAGAATTACCCGTGTTTCAACTTTATGTCACTAGCTTTCACTTTTAGGTAAGTGATAAAACTATGAGATTAACCATAGCAATTCTGAACTACAAAGTTACTCAGGACCATCTCAAGGATGATACATTTGATCAGCTTTCCCAGCCTGGAGTCACTTTGCTAAATTCTCATGTTGTTTTAACAGCTCCCCCCAGAACCCAGAGGAGGAGGACTGGTTTCCTATGAAACAAGCTATCTTTTCTTTTTAATTCTATATATCTCAATATGACTATGTAGTAAAATCGAAATAGTACACGCTATTGAATTACCTCCACACTTTGATTAAATTATACCTATGGTAATTCATTTTCATTTGAGCCTGTGAAATTCAACCAGACTTGTAAAAATTTGAACATATTTAACTTAACTTAAACGTAGCCGATAATATTAAATTAACTTAAACAAAAAAAAGGATAGAATAATAAAAATGGCTAATTTTCCTTTTCCGTTGCCCCTGCCCTAGGAGAGACTGCTGCGTTAGCAGTACCGGGGGACTTCCGACCCGAGAACCCGAGTACGAGACCTGCTCAGTTATTCACTTGCTGAGACCTCTTCCACACCTACTGCGCTATCCCTGGGGAATTCAGAGGGTCGGCTCACTTCTCTGTAAGGTCATTTGAATTTAATTTTCGATGGTTTTAAGTTAAAACAAAAGAAAACATTGACCAATTAGTCTGTGAGGTTGTATTTTGTAATTGAACACACACAACACACACACACACACACAGCCGGTAGTACTTCCTTATTTCAATTGTTCTTCTAGGCACCTTGGAAATACGGACACTTACATTTTATCACAAGAGGATAAATTACCTTTTACAGTTGAGGAAAATGAAGCGCCCACAGACCAGGGGACTTGCCCAAGGCCACACCAGGAGGGCAGGACTTGACTCCAGGCAGCTGGCCCTGCAAACGGTGCATCTTTGATTTCCTCCTCCAGCAGTTTGTGAAAAGAGTGTCCGACGTCAACAACCTGCTTGTCAGACCTCGCGGTGAAACGATGTCACCACAGGTCTGTCAGCTGAGTTACAAGCTGCTGAGCTGCACGGGCAAGGACACGCCCACCTCCCTGAGTCCGCGGGACGTGGGGCGGGCGCAGGTGCGGATGTGACGACCCAGGAGGCCCCCTCGTCCTCTGTGTGCGGGAACCCAACTCGGACCTCAGCTCAGACCGTAACAACACCGAAACCCAGCACCCCCCCCCTCACCAGGCCGACATGCACGCCACAGCACCCTACAACCCAAGGGGTGTGTGCAGTGCCCTCCCCTCCCGAAATCACACGGCGACTTCCCCACACATGGCCGTGGAGGACTGAGTGGACGAAGGCCAGGCCACTGTCCCTGACCGCAGTGGTGGGTGGAAAGCAGAGCACGTGTCTGCGGAGAAGCGGTGCCCACCCATTCTGCATGTCCTCCCCGGGGGGGGGGGTCCCTATGACGTAAAGCGTGTTTCAGAAACGGGCTTCTCCGGTCATGGGCCAGCCTCCTCGTGTGTGTGTGTGTGTGTGTGTGTGTGTGTGTGTGTGTGTGTGTGTACATGTCTACGCCCGAAACTGGAACACTCGCTCAGCATCTCAGGTTTCACTGGTGATGCCTGGCACAGTGACCTGGGGACCCCCGGAGGCTGTCAGCACTCACACAGTCTTCACGGTGCCACCGGAGATGGTGAAGGGAACTGCCCGTTCACGTCCCATTAGGAACACAGGGGCTTCCGCTATCAACATCTGTCACCAACTTCAATGAAACACACGACACACTCAAGCCTTTTATTCAACATCTCACCTTTCATTTTTTTCCCCTAAATGTCCCCACCTTCTAGAATGTGAACTCCTTCACGCATTGGAAACTCAGTTTTTGATAGTCCATATCTCCATCCATATTTTAGTAATTTGGACACACAAGCCCTGGCTTGTTGGCTCAGCGGTAGAGCGTTAGCCCTGCGTGTGGAAGGCCTGGGTTCGATTCCCAGCCAGGGCACACAGGAGAGGCGCCCATCTGCTTCTCCACCCCTCCCCCTCTCCTTCCTCTCTGTCTCTCTCTTCCCCTCCCACAGCCAAGGCTCCATTGGAGCAAAGTTGGCCCGGGTGCTGAGGATGGCTCCATGGCCTTTGCCTCAGGCGCTAGAATGGCTCTGGTTGCAACAGAGCAACACCCCAGATGTGCAGAGCATCGCCCCCTGGTGGGCATGCCGGGTGGATCCTGGTCGGGTGCATGCGGGAGTCTGTCTGCCTCTGCAATTCTCATTTCAGAAAAAAATACAAAAATAAATAAATAAATAAATAAATAAATAAATAAATAAATAAATTGGACACACAGACACTGATACAATGTAAAGTCTAAACCGAGGAGACAAGCAGTTCATGCTCTATCTAGGTAAAGGGGTAGTCAACCCTTTCATACCTACCGCCCACTTTTGTATCTCTGTTAGTAGTAAAATTTTCTAACTGTCCACTGGTTCCACAGTCATGGTAATTTATAAAGTAGGGAAGTCACTTTACTTTATAAAATTTATAAAGCAGAGTGACAGCAAGTGAAAGCGTATAATAATAATTACTTACCAAGTACTTTATGTCAGATTTTCGCTAAGTTTGGCAGAATAAATCTTTATAAAACAACTTACTATAGTTAAATCTATCTTTTTATTTATACTTTGGTTGCTCCGCTACCACCCACCATGAAAGCTGGAGCGCCCCCTAGTGGGCGGGAGGGACCAGGTTGACCAGCACTGCACTAAGTGAACATGATGGCTAAGGAATAAAGATCTCACCCTGGTCATCACTTGATCAGGGAGAGGTCTAGCTGCCCCCTCCCATGCTCCACAGAGGGGAGCTCCAAAGAGCGGACCCTGGACGGTGCAGCCCCATAGCTCTGACACTGGTTTTCAGAGCAGCAGTGTCCCCTGGGAACCCGGACGTGTGGATATTTAGACCCCGGCCACACCTGCAGAGCCAGAGGTTGAGGGAGTTGTATCCAGTCCTCCGGGGGTCCAGACGTCTGCTGAGGAGAGCCCCGCCCCAGCCCGGGCCACATGAGGTCCTCCAGCGAAGGGGCAGTCTTGTCAGCGCACGGATGAACAGATTTTACCCACTCCAGCCACATTCCTGCCTCCCCTCTCTTTTAAGTCATTAGAGATCACTTTTGTTGTATTTTTAAGTTTATTTTATTGTTAAAGTGTTATCTTGTTTTCTTTTTTTTTCATTTTTTTTTTCAGAGAGAGAGAAAGAGAGGAAGGGAGAGGGGAGAGAGAGAGAGAAAGAGAGAAACATGACTAGTTGTTCCACTCATTCATGCATTCTTTGGTTAATTCTTGTATGTGCCCTGACCGGGGATCGAACCCACCATCCCAAGTTGGGATGACACTCTAACCAAGTGAGCTACCCCCAGCCAGGGCCTATTTTCTCATCGTCATTTGCTGTGAAGAGGTCTGCAGGCAGCAGCGTCTCTAAGGGCAGGTGAGTTAACAGGTGCAGTTGAACTCGGAAAGGATGGCTAGTCTCTCCCTCCATCTCTTCTCTTCTCTCCTTGGAATCCCAGCGAGGTTTTCCAAACTCGGGCTCCCTTCTGTCTGCTTCCTTGAGAGTTGTGTTACCACGAACATAACGTGCTGTGTAAGTTGTTACGTTGCCACCCCTGAACTTCTCTCCTCCATGACGAGGAGCTGTGGTGCGTGCCCAGCCCCGGGAAGCACGTCCCCGGGTGCTCTCACCACCCCCTCCTCCCCGCCGGGCTGCGGAGCAAACCACCAACAGCGGAGGCAGGACAGACATCGGGACCGTCACCTGTGGACCCTCTGAGCGGCAGGGGCACCGCCCTTTCGTCTGCCGGCTCCCCGGCCGGCCGGGGTGAGCCTCCCTGTGTCTCCACCGGCGACGCTCAGGGTTTCACGGCATGTCCTCGCTGTGTGTCCTCGCTGTGTGTCCTCCCCGGTCCTGCCCCGGTCCTGCCCCGTCTCCGCGTCCGGCCGTCAGTTGCCCTCAGAGGGCCCAGCCGTCTGGGCACTGCCTCTCCTGTTCAGGTCGGCAGCCAGGCTCTCCTCGCCGAATCCCACCTGGATGTTCCAGCGGGGTGACTCCTCCCTGTGTCCTGGGCGTGAGGGCTGAGTGCGAGTGAGTGCATGTCAGGACAGGGGGTGTCCCGCGAACGGTCACGGTGAGCTCCGCCCACGGGCTGGGGTGACGTCACAACGAGCAGCAACCGTGATGCGGTCCCCACCCACACACATACACACGCAGCCGTTCTATCTGACGCCCCAGGAGGAGGCTGCCGGCCACAGCGAGAGTTTACCCAAGACCCACCGAGTCCGGGGTGAGACCTGCTATCAAATGCTGCCTCATGCTTATTGACCGATCCACCGGCTCCCACGCTCCGGCCTCTCTGGGCACGTCACATTGGAGATGGGGAAAAAAAACCCACAAAAACAAAAAACCTAAGGAAACTAAAATTAAAAAAAAACCAAACTGAAACAGAACAACGACCATCCGTGTGCACAGGTGAAAATCATTCTTATTGCCTCCCATTATCAGGGTCTCTGACAGAAACTGTTTGTTAAATGGCCCTTCCTTCATTTTCATCGGCGTCCATGCCGATCGGAGGGAAGGTTTAATTGAATATCTCCTGCTGTAGCGAAAATGAACAGCCACTCCGCACGGAACTATTGAAAGTGATCCACATCAACGATAAAATCCTTTCTGGTTGTTTTTTTTTTTTTTTAATGTTTTATTTGTTAGTGTGTGTGTGTGTGTGTGTGTGTGTGTGCGCACGCTCATGGAGGGAATTTATTTAAACTCTATTTCAGGGACTCACCCGACAGGCTAATTTCAAACCAACCTACAAAGGAATACTTCTCCCCGGCAGAAATCGTTCGGAGAGTCCCTGCTTCCAGGAATGGAACAAGAGGGGTAAACTGAGTCTAGAACAAGGTCAAGGAGCCCCCTCCCCACGAGTCGACTTTGTTCAGTTGTCGGAAAGGACGGGCAGCTCTGGGGTCCGCCTGCGGAATCTCGCATTCCTTGCTCACTCTCCATCATGAGGGTGACGCAGGGACTTGGGGGGGACCTGGAACGGCTGCCCCGGGGCAGCCACTGACCACGGACCCGTGAGCCAGGGGTCACCCGTCCGGGGTCTCATCTCAGTATCTCCAGGAGGAGGGAAGTGGGGGTGGTGACATCGTCACAGAGCGTGTGCACCCCTGGTCCTACCTTTGGAAATTATGTCAGAAGGGCTTTGGACTGTGATGGACGTCACAGGGGCACCTGCCCGTGTCCAGTTCAGGAGCCGCCCTGCTGTGCGGCCCCCGCGGCAGCCCACACCATGGAGGAAGGAAGCTGGCGTGGGCAGAGGGACAGGGCCGCGTGTGGCAGCCCACACCGTGGAGGGGGAAGCTGGCGTGGGCAGAGGGACAGGGCCGCGTGTGGCAGCCCACACCGTGGAGGGGGAAGCTGGCGTGGGCAGAGGGACAGGGCCCCCGTGGCAGCCCACACTGTGGAGGAGGGAAGCTGGCGTGGGCAGAGGGACAGGGCCGTGTGTGGCAGCCCACACCATGGAGGGGGAAAGCTGGCGTGGGCAGAGGGACAGGGCCCCCGCGGCAGCCCACACCGTGGAGGGGGAAAGCTGGCGTGGGCAGAGGGACAGGGCCCCCGTGGCAGCCCACACCGTGGAGGAAGGAAGCTGGCGTGGGCAGAGGGACAGGGCCCCCGTGGCAGCCCACACTGTGGAGGAGGGAAGCTGGCGTGGGCAGAGGGACAGGGCCGTGTGTGGCAGCCCACACCATGGAGGGGGAAAGCTGGCGTGGGCAGAGGGACAGGGCCCCCGCAGCAGCCCACACCGTGGAGGGGTAAGCTGGCGTGGGCAGAGGGACAGGGCCGCGCGTGGAGACCCTGGAGGCTGCGGCGCTCACCGGCCCGTTCGCCTGCTGCAGCGTGAGGCGCGGAGGCGTCCTCTGCGTCCTCCAGCATGAGGCTCTGACTCCGTGCCCCCATGACCTCTGACATGCCCATCACCTGCCCGCGGCTGCGGAAGACTCGGGCCGAGAGGCTCCCCCGCACCACCCTTCACGCCTTGAGGCAGCGAATGCGACTCCAGGCCCGACTCTGACCCAAGGAGCCACTCCGGTGAAATGACCGAACTCACCTACTGCTGACCTCCGGCCCCAACCGGCCCAAACCCAGGGCCTAAGAGCGCCAGCAATTCACCAGCAGCGGGCTGCACTGGCCACTGGGACACCTGTCCCTCCCTCACCCCCCCTCCCCACTTTGGAGCCAGCAAGGGGCCGATTCTAAGAGCGATTGAGTTTTTTTCCAAATGTCAGTTCCAAATGAAGACCGAAATCAACCAACAAGGCTTAGGTGCAAATCCATTCCCAATTTACAGCTGACTTTTAGGAGTTCAAGTGAGAGGCACTTGAAAATGTCAGGTGGAATTCTTCCACGAAGTGGGGGCCCGGCTTCAGGGCACTGATCTGGTCTGAAGCGGAATGTGACAAACCGGCTGTCTTCTGAGAGGAGCGAGGGAGGAATGGTCAAGTGCCTGAGAGGGAGCAGCAGGTGTGATGTCACTTCCTGCAGATTAACAGAGATGGAAACGCCCAGGCTGAAGACACCCCTCCCCCGCCCCCTCCAGCCGCCGGCGCCTTAAACTTCGGCAATCCGAAGTTACGACCTAGCAGGTATCGTTGAGGGCTGGCTGATTCGAGCTGGTGACTCTTGAGAAGATTATCATCAGATCCGCCCAAGCCTCAGTGACTCCCCCACGGTCGGCTACACACCTTGGTCAGGGATGCTGACGGCTCCAGTGCCTCCGAAACCGTGCAGAAATGGCTAACTTTACATACTGCGTACTACGAGCCCTTCAGAGAACGCTCGGATACCCTATCAACAGACACGAGATCATGAGCAAGGAACTTCAACTCCACTGACGTCAGTCGAAGCCTCTACGTCGGCTGCACTGACTTGGAAATGTACGCGGACACCTGGTTGGCAAAGCACACAGCCGTCACCAGCACAGCGAGCGGCTTCCTGGCTGCGAAATGAGTCGGGGGCCAAACGGGCTATCTCTGGTCACTTCCAGCTCCGGACTCTTAGGAAGCTGCTTGGTCAATGACAAACCGGTGGAACCCTAAAACAGAAGCCCCCAACATCAAGTCCTTCACAAAATTCCAGCTCCAGGGACAAGCACGAGCTACTCAGAGCCCCAGCTATAAAACCGGGGAAGGGAAAGGGAGGCGGAGGGAGCATGTGGCCGCCTCCTATGTCTGGGCCTTAGGCGTGAGCTGATTGACATCTCCCACAGCCACGGAGGACAGTCACCAACACAGACCAGCGAAGCACGGCGCCTGGAACCTGCCGTCACCGCCCGCCCTCGGCCGCCTCTCCTGACTGTCCCCCCCCTGCCCCCCCATGACTTCTGCCACCTCTGAGCACCAGTGCCGTTACTGCCTGTTCAGATTAGCTAGGGCCTTTCCTTTAAAAAAAACACACACACAAAAAACTTTTTTTACCTTACTGATTTTAGTGAGAGAGGAAGGGAAAGAGAGAGAGAGAGAGAGAGAGAGAGAGAGAGAGGACGTGAAGCTGCTCCTGTAGGTGCTGTGACCGGGGATCGAACCGGCCACCTCTGCACCTCAGCAGGGTGCACTCACCACCCAGCCACCTGGCCAGGGCGCCGTGGCCTTCTCACGTCCAGGCGTGGTGGTCACTGCACGGGTCCCCTGGGCTCGGCCACGGCGCCCGGTTGTTCGCTCACACATCCTATAGACAGAGGTCGCTTTTAGGTCTCGTTAACGTTTATTTGCACCCTGAGTAAAACAGATAAAACAGATGAGCCTTTCCGACGTGGGTGGGCCTCCCCTGATCCGCGGAAGGCTTTGAGAGGAACAAGATGAAGAAATTCTCCCTCCAGAGGAGCTTGGGACTCACATCTGCAAGAGCTGCTCTTCTCTGTGTCCAGCCTGGGGCCCCGCCCCGCAGAATTCCGAGTGGCCTGTCCCCATGCAGGCACCAACCCACTCCCGAAAATAAGTCTGTGTGTGTGAATGTGTATGTGTGTGCGTGTGTATGTGTGTGTTTGTGTGTGTATGTGTGTGCGTGCGTGTGTATGTGTGTGTGTATGTGTGTGCGTATATATGTGTGTGTATGTGTGTGTGTGTATACTGCTCACAAAAATTAGGGGATTTTTCAAAATGAATATAAAGCGATAAAAAAAGAAGCATTTGATTATTTTAATTAAACAAGAACATCAGAAAAGCACATGAGAAGTCAAAGAAAGTTGTCTGATTATGCAAATGAGATGCAAAACCAACTTTTATCCCGTTGGTGAAGACGCACTGGACACAAGGCTGCAAGTCCTGAAGAAGCTGCAGGCTCCCTGGTCCCCTAGTTTTTGTGAGCAGTGTGTGTGTGTGTGTGTGCGCGTGTGTGTGTGTGTGTGTGTGTGCACGCCTGTGCGCACCCCATCAGCTGCTTCTGTGGGGAATCCTGAGGAATCCTGAGGGCTCAGCACAAACTTCTCTGAGAACAAAATACACCCGCGTGTGACAGAAGCACAGAGACTCAGCTCTCCTGATGTCCCTCGTCTGCGTTTACGGGTGGCTCTCTCTGCGGTCACAGAGGTGGCTGCTGGCCACCTGGGCTCACCTTGGCGTCTCCCCCCACCATCCACGTGCTTTCAGAGGGGACGCGTCCTGTCTGGGTCACCTTGGCGTCTCCCCCCACCGTCCACGTGCTTTCAGAGGGGACGCGTCCTGTCTGGGTCACCTTGGCGTCTCCCCCCACCGTCCACGTGCTTTCAGAGGGGACGCGTCCTGTCTGGCTCACCTTGGCGTCCCCCCCACCGTCCACGTGCTTTCAGAGGGGACGCGTCCTGTCTGGCTCACCTTTTGTGCCCCGCCTGCATCTAGCACAGGTCAAGACAGAAGAAAAAAATAAGAAAGACTTTTGAGGAAAAGTGATTCCCCTACAAAGAACCAGGGAGGCATGTACAGCGCTTGCTCCCGAGCTGAGCCGGGATGCTGTGGGGACAGGCGCCCTGGGGACGTCCCTGCCAGGGCAGCTCCGGTCCTCCACCCAGACACTCGGACGGGCCAGCGACCCGTGGGCCGCAGGGGCCGTGGAGGCAGGCAGACGCGTCCTCAACAGTGGATCGCCAGCTGCGCAGATTTAAGGACCGGTTCGCAGGAACGGACTCCGGGACAAGAGTCAGGAAACGCAAAGCTAGTCACTCTCATCCCAGGTAAGCAGGCTCTTTAGTGCCTCCTGTCACTAAAATGTTCAAAGAGACCACTGAGACAAGGACGTCCATACACTCACCCCGGGCGCAAATCTACTCCGGATTAACCTGTGCATGTGACTGACTGCTGTTTCCCCCCCGGCGCTCTGCAGAGTTTTAAAGAAAATCTTATAAGATCCATCTTTTGCTATTTTGAGTTCAACTCAGAATAAGACTGGGCAGGGTGGGAGGCAGCTCTCTGGGGTGATGCTCCCCGTCTCGCCAAGGGTTTGGCTGACGCGGGCGTGAGCATTTCTCAGATCTCAGGACGTGGTCACCGGAAGTTTGCGCACCTCACTGTATACACATTCTAGCTCCCAGGCAAGAACCCTGTCAAGGAATACTGAACACTCATTAATGATTGCAGGCTGAGGCCTTAGGAAAAAAACTGTACGGATGTCTGTGCTTTTACTTTGAAATGCACTGAAGATAAAAGAAAGAAATAAAAGATGAAGTCGTGGATAAAACAGGGAATAGACAGGTTAATGAATATATAGTACAACATTCAAGGCAGGACTCTTGCCGGTGGCTACCCGGCTGCTCACCTTGACGTTATCTCAAACGTAGGTCGGCCTGAGGATTTTCATGAGACGATGGTGGAGAAAGGCAGGAAGAAAAACCAGGACCAGGATTAGACATTCATAAATGTACCAACCATATTATTCCTTCGAGACTACCATCTATATCTACTGCTGATAAAAAGGAGGGGGTATTTTCAAAACAAACACGAAGTGATACAATATCCCCTCCTTTGTGTGAGCAGTGTATGTAGATACAGATAAAGATACAAATAGATACATACATACATACAAAGTTAAGGACTGTCATCTATGGTCAAGAAAAAAAGCCAGGGGGCAAAACATGGAATGCTTTCTTACTAATGGTCTTCACACATTTTAATTCAGAGTTTTGCTGTAAGGATGTTTCCCTTTCCTGACCACGTCATCACAGGTTAAATAAAATTATATCTGGCCTGACCAGGCGGTGGCGCAGTGGATAGAGCATCGGACTGGGATGCGGAGCACCCAGGTTCGAGACTCTGAGGTCGCCAGCTTGAGCACGGGCTCATCAGGTTTGAGCAAAAGTTCACCAGCTTGAGTCCAAGGTCGCTGGCTCGAGCAAGGGGTTACTCGGCCTGCTGAAGGCCCGCGGTCAAGGCACATATGAGACAGCAATCAATGAACAACTAAGGTGTTGCAACGCGCAACAAAAAACTAATGATGGATACTTCTCATCTCTCTGGTCCTGTCTGTCTGTCCCTGTCTATCCCTCTCTCTGACTCACTCTTTGTCTCTGAAAAAAAACAAACGACCAAAAACAAAAACCCAACAACAACAAAATCGTGTCAGGGTGTGTATGACCAATATATATATTTCCTGATGAGGATTAAGAATGAAAGCTTCGGTTTCAGTATGTTTCAGTCAAGGAAGTCAACGGCACCATTCTCAGAGAGAGAGAGGGATCAACAGCGTCTCACACGTTCTGTCGTGCCTGCTAAGAAAGAGGCAGAAGGAGCAAGAGAAACCTCTAAATGCCCCAAACAAATCAAGTTACGAATGTCCCCTCCCTCCAGCCAGGTCCTCAGGGCCTGCAGGCTCCCTGAGCCAGGTACAGAGACCTGACTGGCAGGTGGAGGTCCAGGGCGGGCACCCACTGTGGGGAGGGGGAGCCCCCGGTGTGGGAGGGTTTCACAGTGTTTCCAAAAGGGAAACATCTGCCTCTCTCGGAAGCCAAGCGGCTTCTTGCCAACTCTCCCTCCTGCTATTTGCAGAGATCCTCAGTCGAGAAGCTGCATCTTCAAATATTTGTGAATAAGCAGATAGAACTGCCGGGTGCCTAGCGGGGCACTTAATACTTCTCCTGGGCCCAGGCGTGCCACTTTCCCTTAATTGAAGGATCGCAGATGTGATTTATGCAACACAGCCCCTGAGAGTCCGTGGGGCGGCAGCCTGCCGCTGAACAACAGCACGGGTGTGGGTGTCCTGCCCGTCACGCTGGGCCCCCCGGAGCAGCGAGGACCAGGCTCACCCGTCCCCAGCAGGGAGGCGGGCACAGGTCCACCACATCGGCACAGGCCAGCCGGCTCACCAAGGTCACGGATGTGCTCAACGCTGGGGGCCAGCACAAGTGTCAGCTCAGCCCACTTAGAAACAATAGACATTAAAAAGCTGTGAGCCCTGCTTATTTTAGTGCCTGCATTTTTTTGCAGGACCAGGAGAATGCGCCTACCTACCCCTCCTTGGTTAATGAGGCCATTTGTTAGTCAAATGCCCGTGTTTTAGTTTATGCACACGCACTCTAGTGGAGGCTCTGCTAATTAATCGGCTCCCCCGGGGGGCAAGGGCTTTGGGTAAACAACATGATGAAACCCAAAGGAGGACCCTGCAATTAATGGCCGACATTACTTTCCAGTGAGTTCCCCACCCCCTGGGGCCCAATGGAGAGAACTCCAACCAGGATTCACCCAGCTCAGAACTGCAGTCACGGGGTCCTGATGTCACCCCTCCACATCCAGGGGAAACTGCACCTCCTCCTCTTCTTCCTTCTCCGGCCTGACTCCTGTCTCACCACATCTGTCACAGACAGAATTCTGCCCCTGCCTCTCTGTTCCCCTGGTGAAACGTGTTGGGTAGGTTCTTCAATGCACGCTGAGGGTCTCTGAGGGATGAAACGGCTGTCGAATCGGTCAGTGAGCTGCCTGAGGGACCCGCGCTGAGACATTCGTGGGGGATGCCTAAGGTTCACCCTAAAAGCTGAGACTGAGACGCTGGGACAGGGCAGGGGACTGCTGGCGGACAGACACCAGCCCACACGCTGTCTGGGCACAGAGGCAACGCTTAGGTTTCATTTCTTTCTTTCTTTTTTTTTTTTTTTTGTATTTTTCTGAAGTTGGAAACGAGGAGGCAGTCAGACAGACTCCCGCATGTGCCGGACCGGGATCCACTGGGCATGCCCACCAGGGGCAACGCTCTGCCCATCTGGGGCGTTGCTCCACTGCAACCAGAGCCATTCTAGTGCCTGAGGCAGAGACCATGGAGCCGTCCTCAGCGCCCGGGCCAACTTTGCTCCAATGGAGCCTCGGCTGTGGGAGGGGAAGAGAGAGACAGAGAGGAAGGAGAGGGGGAGGGGTGGAGAAGCAGATGGGCGCTTCTCCTGTGTGCCCTGGCCGGGAATCGAACCCGGGACTTCCGCACGCCAGGTCGACGCTCTACCACTGAGCCAACTGGCCAGGGCCTTAGGTTTCATTTCTGTAACCCTGCCAGTAAGTCCCCTTTCAGGGCTTGCCAGTAAATGACCAATCATAAAGGAATGTCTGAGGTCACAAGCCAAAAAGTCCTGGCAAACTTCCATAAAAGACCCTCCTTGGCCCAGCAGCCAATGGGCTAATGCCCACAACCCTTCTCACCCCCCCTCCCCAAACCCCCTAAAACCCGGTCCCAGGCTGTGCCTGGCGCTCGACTCTCCCTGGGGAGTCAGCCTGCTACTCTGGTCTGTTCAGACTCCCACGGATTCCGACAGCAGCAGAAACAGGGATTCAGCCGGCGAGGCCCAGGAAAGAGCTCACCAGGGTGGAGCTGGTCTCTGCCAGGGTGCCACCTACCCAGCGCTCTCCAGGGGAGGGGTAGACACTCACTTTCTGTCAAGGAACAGGTAGGAATTTTTCTTTTCTTTAATGAAAAAGAGAGCAAGAGACAGGGAGAGAGACAAGGAGCGTCAACACATAGTTGTAGCACCTTAGTTGTTCATTGATGGCTTTCTCATATGTGCCTTGATGGGGGGGGGCTCCAGGGAGCCAGTGACCCCTAGTGCAAGCCAGCGACCTTGGGCTTCAAGCCAGCGACCTTGGCCTTTAAGCTAGTGACCTTTGGGCTCAAGCCAGTGACCACAGGATCATATCTATGACCCCATGCTCAAGCTGCTGACCCCAAGCTCAAGCTGGTGAGCCAGTGCTCAAGCCCAGGACCTCAGGGTTTTGAAACTGGGACCTCAGCCTCTCAGCTCAAGACTCCATCTCCTGCGCCAGCACCGGGGAGGCCAGACAGTACATATTTTAAGATCTGGGAGACAAGGGTCTTGGTCATGACTCTGCAGCGATGGTGTGACAGCAGTCAGAGGTAACAAGGACAGGAATGAACGTGGTTGTGTTCCAAGAAACTTTTATTCGGGGACATCGAAATCTGGATCTCACAAAACTTTGATGGGTTATGAAATATTAATATTATTCCTCATTTTTTTTTCCAACCACTTAAACTTGTCAAACTATTCTTAGCGCGTGGGCTGTACAGACACAGGCAGATGTCCCCAGGCCACAGTCTGCCGCCGGCGCTCCAGGGCGAGCTGCCGCAGTGACTCCCCATCCCTGACGGACAGCAGCCGCCGTCCTCCCCGCAAATGAGGAGCATCTCGTTAAGTGTGGCGAAACGGTAACGTCTCTGTGGATTCAACCCAGATTATTTGCCTAAACTGTGATGTCGGCAGGATGGCCATACTCGTGGTGTAAAAGAATAAGGAGCAGAGAGTAAAAAACCGACCCGAGATCCCTTCGGTGGGATTCTTCCAAAGCTCACACTCAGCCCACGTGCTCAGCGGTTCCCTGGGAAACGACCACCGTGAACATCCTGGGGACCCCCTCCCGGGTACTCCGTGTCGCCCCGAGCGTGTTTTCACTGGACGGAATACAGGTCAGCCAGAGCAGAGCAAACCCTTCCGTCCCCTCCGTCCCCCAGAACGCAATGTCACGGAAACGATGGTGGCAGAGAAACGGTCACAAGCTGGAGGATGTGACACTTCTGCTGGTAGAACGGGCTCTTTCCGGGGAACACGGTGGCCCTCATGGTTCACCGGAGGAACCGGAGAGTGTGAGGAGAGAGAAGGGACGTCGTTAGCTTGTCTCAAAGTCACAGGCTGGTGTGGCTGCTTGGCTCGGCTTAGGGGCTCGGTTTTCCCCGAGCGAATGAGACAGAGAGCAGTGAGGGGATGAGACTTATACTACGGGCTTATGGGAACACACACACACACACACACACACTGTTCACAGGGGCACACAGGCAGACACACACTGTTCACAGGGGCACACAGGCAGACACACAATGTTCACAGGGGCACACAGACACACACACACAATGTCACAGGGGCACACAGACAGACAGAGAGACACACAATGTTCACAGGGGCACACAGACACACACACACAATGTCACAGGGGCACACAGACAGACAGACAGACACACATACCCCTCTCACAGGGCACGCCGCTGTTCATAAAGAAGACACACACGTAGTACACGGGTAAGAACTTGCACGTGAGGCTGGAGATAAGGAAGGAGGTGGACAGACGTCCGTGGCCCGCGCAGAACCCTCAGAACCCTCGCAGAGTGAGTCTAAGGGCTGGGGAACCGGGGCCAGGGCCGTGCATCACAGATGCAGACTTCTTCCGTCAGCCCGTCCACCGCGAGTCCCAGAGTGGACATCAGAGAGCCCGCCGTCCCGACCTCCTCGGCCCCCACCCGCCTACGGACTTCCTCCTCTGTCTCCCGCCTCCACCCCACGCTCTCTCGGCCTCTCCTGTCTCCCCGCTGAGGAAGTCTTCCAAAGACCTTCCTGTTCAGTTACGTTGCCATGACCAAGCTCCCAGCCAGGCGGAGAGCGAGCTCCTCACGACACCAGTGTAGTGTCTGTTCCTCGGGGCTCTGTGGCCCCACCTCCTCTTCTCCGCGTTCAGACAGGTGCAGATGGCCACGCTGACCCCCGAGCGAGGCGATGGCCTGACTCACTGCCCTCCTACACACACCCTCTGCCTCTCCCCCACTTCATCTCCTCTGAGCACTCCTGACCTTTTCCTTTCTGTTCTTTTTTTTTATTAAGTGAGAGGAGGGGAGACAGGGAGAGAGAGAAACTCCTAAATGCGCCCCAACCGGGATCCACCCGGCAACGCTCTCTGGGGCTGATGCTCGAATCAACCAAGCTATGTCCTCGTCACCCGGGACTGACGCTTGGACCATCCGAGCCACTCACTGGCTGCGGGGGGAGAGGAGAGAGAGAAGGGGGAGAAGGTGTGGGGGAGGAGAAGCAGATGGTCGTTTCTCCTGTGTGCCCTGATCGGGAATCTAACTTGGGACTTCCACATGCCGGGCCAACGCTCTATGCACAGAGCCAGCCAGACAGGACAGTCCTGACCTTTTTCGTTATCACTTTAATCTCTACAGGAACAAGTTCACACAGACAGCAGAGTCACTGGTGGTGGATTTTTTTTTTTTTTTTTTTTTATTTTAGAGAGGAGAGAGAAAGGGAGAGAGACACAGAGGGAGAGAGAGAGGAGAGAGAGAGACAGAGAGAGAAGGTGGGGAGGAGCTGGAAGCATCAACTCCCATATGTGCCTTGACCAGGCAAGCCCAGGGTTTTGAACCGGCGACCTCAGCATTTCCAGGTTGACGCTTTATCCACTGCGCCACCACAGGTCAGGCGGTGGTGGATTCTTGTTACATTATTTTAGTGATGACCGTTGAAAAGAAAGACAGGAAAAGAGGGAGTTGAAACATGTTTACTCAGTTTTAAAAATAATCTAGGAGAAACAGCATGCGTCATCGGAGAATTTACTCCCCGAAGGACCCGACCTGATTCCCGGGTTTGGGTCGATCCCGGGGAAGTTCCGTCCGCCTCGCGCAGGGATCGCGGGCGCTGCTAGGACTGACGGGGACACGTCTGCCCTCATCACGTGACCTCATCACGTGACCTCACACCGGGGCCTTGGCGTCCACCCCGCCCACCAGGAGGTCCTCAGGCCTTCATGCCACTTTCCAGAGTCCCTCCTCCTCGGCCTCCCTGCTTCCTGCGCCCCTCGCTGCCTCGGAAGGGGGGCCCCCTTGGCCCCCGGCCTCCTCGCTGGTCCGTCCTCCATGGGGACTGATTCATTTGTCTTCCTCTCCCCGGCAGCTTTGCTAAGTGATGGACTTCCAGATCCCTAACTCACACAGACTGCTAATGGATGCTAATGGCTTCCCCAACTATTTAAATTTTAAAGGGAAACTCCTATAGGTGCATCGAAAACCAAGAGAATAAATATTTAATCGTGTGCGCTGCAGGGAACGCGGGGGAAGGCGCTGCTGCCTCCGCCGCCCGCCCGTCCAGCCCGCCTGTAACACAGACCCCGGCCACGGCGCACACATGTGGGTCCCGTCCGCGTCAGCCCGGAGCCGTGGTTCCCCGATCGGAGGGCGCTCAGCAGTCGTGCTGAGGACTGGCTTCCCCCGGCAGCCAGCGGGGACCTGCGCCCGGGACCCTGTCGCAGCAGGCGTCAGGGGGCCTCCAGGGCGGAACCTACGCGTAACCCAACCACACAGCGACTGTAAGGCCCCGCGGATCCTGATAGGACCTAGGAAACGCCTGTCGTCAGAACGATGCCCGGAACGTTCCCAGTCAAGGGTCAGAGTGCAAACCAGAGCCGCCACCTCACTGTCTCTCGCTCAGGGACCTCTGCTGACTTATCCCAGGGGAGAAACCACGGCCTCACGGGGCTCCTGTCAGGAAGGGAGGAGCAAACAGGGCGCCAAGCTGCCACCACCATCATCAACAGCTTCTCGACACCAACAGCGATCAAAGCCCTCGAGGTGTGCTCACCTGAGCAGGCGTGGTCCATGTGCTCACACGTATGAGCTCAGTCTTCCACACGTGGACGTGTATCTTCAGGGCGAACGAACCGAGTTATAGTCAGAAAGAAGCATACAATTACATCCCTATCATTAAAAATTAATATCATCATCTAAGACCACATCATCAACAACACTCTCTCTGGAAGTCGCTGTCGGAGGCTACCCATACGCACATGCGTGTGTGTGTGTGTGTATGCGTGTGAGAGTATGAGTGTGTGTTTGTGAGAGAGTGAGTGTTGAGTGTATGAATATGAGTATGTGTTGAGTGTGAGCGTATGAGTGTGTGTATGTGAGTGTATGAGGCAGTGAGTGTATGAGTCTGTGTGTGAGTATGAGTATGTGTGTGTGAGTGTATGAGTGTGTGTGAGTGTATATGTGTGAGAGTATGAGTGTGTGTGAGTGTATATGTGTGAGAGTTTGAGTGTGTGTGTGTTGGTGAGAGTGAATGTTGAGTGTATTAATATGAGTATGTGTTGAGTGTAAGTGTGTGAGTATATGAGTGTGTGTATGTGAGTGTATGAGGCAGTGTGTGTGTGTTTATAACTGTGTGAGTGTATGAGTCTGTGTGTGAGTGTATGAGTCTGTGTGAGTGAGAGTATGAGTGTGTGTGAGTGTGTATATGTGAGTGTATGAGGCAGTGTGAGTGTATGAGTCTGTGTGTGTGAGTGTATGAGTGTGTGTGAGTGTATATGTGTGAGAGTATGTGTGTGTTGGTGAGTGAATGTTGAGTGTATTAATATGAGTATGTGTTGAGTGTAAGTGTGTGAGTATATGAGTGTGTGTATGTGAGAGTATGAGTGTGTGTGAGTGTGTATATGTGAGTGTATGAGGCAGTGTGTGTGTGTGTGCAGGAATGTGTGTGAGTGTATGAGGCAGTGTGAGTGTATGTGTGTGTGAGTGTATGAGTCTGTGTGAATGTGAGTATGTGTGTGTGAGTGTATGAGTCTGTGTGAATGTGAGTATGTGTGTGTGTGTATGAGGCAGTGTGAGTGTGAGTGTGTGTGTGTTAGTGAGAGTACCGGGGGCACTTTTACAGGGTCTACCCATCACGTCCTGTTTCTTTTCAAGTGCTATCTTTTCTTTCACTCCACTCACTCACCGCTTGGCACTTCCTTTTCTGAGGAAACATTACACCCCTGTGTGCAAGGCACTGCCCTCCCCTTCTGCTGCTGTAAAGAGTCCGTGACGTTCTGGGAGAGGGACACACGATGACAGAAATGGTGGGCACTGTTCTGATGCACAGAGACTCTGGAGAAATGAAATGTCCCCACACGGGAAAGGGACAAGACAGACCGCAGGCGTCTGGTGACTGACTGGGGTCGGGGGCTGGGGCCATCTGTCCTGGGCCGGCCTCAGCTTTCCCGGAGTGCCCAGCACACAGCTGGGCGCGGGCAGCAGCGGGAAAACCACCACCGGGTGAAGAGCCACACTGTCGCTAAACGCCTGGCTCCATGACGCTGGGGGAGACGGGGCGCCGCGTTCACTGACGGGAAGACTCACGCTGGCCAGCAAGCAGCCCGGAACTGGACCCCGGTCCCAGAGGACGCAGGGCGCACCCCAGGCAGGATGGGTTTCGAGGCCCCACCTTCCCATGTGGGGCTCCCGTTACCCAGCTCCAGGCACTTGGAAAACGCTAGCCGCCATGTTCAGCACACACTCCATGCACTTCTCCTGGTGTCTCACCTCCCCTGAAACTCTCTGTGTGCGTCCAGCCAAGGCCACGCCCAGATTCTAACTACTTATTAAAGTGAGTGTTCTTTAACTACAGGTGGCCCTGGAACAACACAAAGGTCAGGGGCACCGCGTCCTCTGCAGTCAAAACTCTGAGTGTAACTACAGTCAGCACAGCAGAGCTGCCATTTCCCAACTGCAGATCAAAAACACAGCTGGCCCCTAAGCATCCTTCGATGGATACATGGATAAGGAGGATGTGGTGTTCATATATAAAGTAGAATATTACTCAGCCGTAAAAAACCTTGCCATTGGGGACAACGTGGATGGCTCTAGAGAGCATTATGCTAAGTGAAGTAAGTCAGAAAGAAAGGGGCAAACACCATGGGATTCCCTTTTCTTTTCTTTTCCAAGTAAGAGGAGGGAGATAGAGAGACAGACTTCCACATGTGCCCCCAACTGGGATCCACCCGGCATGTCCCCTTTGGTGCAATGCTCTGCCCATCTGAGGCCATGCTCACAACAAAGCCACCTTTATCACCTGAGGCAGAGGCTCCATGGAGCCATTCTCAGCAGCCGGGGCCAATGCACTCCAACCAATCGAGCCATGACTGTGGGAAGGGACGAGAGAAAGAGAAAGAGAAAGAGAGAGAGAGAGAGAAGGGGGAGGGGGAGGGGTGGAGAAGCAGATGGTCACTTCTCCTGTGTGCCCTGACTAGGAATTGAACCCGGGACGTCCACACTCAAGGCCAACACTCTACCACTGAGCCAACTGGCCAGGGCTCATACGATTTCAATTACACGTGGGATCTGAAAAACAAATGAACCAACCGAACAGAAATGGACTCATAGATACAGAGCACCGACACACGAGTGCCTGATGAGAAGGAGTGTGAAAGAATGAAGAAGTACAAGGTGCCAGTTAGAAACATAGTCACAAAATGTAAAGTAAAGACAATAATAGTGCAATAACTTTCAGCTGGGTATTAGTTATGTGAGCGCTTGATATAAATGTCTAATCGCTAGGTTGGACATCTGACGTTACTGTAATGCTGTATGCCAAATGTAATTGAAAAGTAAATAGTGAAAAAGAAAGCAAATGCAGTTGACACTTGAAAACTGTGTGGCTCTACATCAGGGGGGAATTATGCACCTGGGCAGTTCAAACTCAAGTTCTTCAAGGGTCAACTGTAAACGCTTATGGATTAGCTTAGGGGGGAAAAAAAATCTATAAACTCGTGAAATTTACTTACAGTGTGCTTGTGAATTTTGGAGGTAAGCACAAATTGTTTTCATCTGACCTCGCTCAGAAGAGTTAAGAACCACTACAATCTGCAGCCTAGGTCATGAACCACCTTTTTTCTTAAAAATGTCCTTGAGTCAATTGGTCAAGGTCAACAGTTTAAATTACCTCAAGGGCAAAAATCAACACTTTTACTCACCCGACTCTTCCAAGAGATCATAAATATTTCAGGGTTAGAGTGCCTTTTATTTATTTTAGAACTCTCAGTATCTGCAGGGACTCTTACTCCCTAACTTGTAGCTGATTATTCTGCAGCCCTCGTCAGTGGTTCTTCCACGAGGAGAGGACACATAAATATTTGTGAGTGGATGGAAATTCATATTGAAGAAGCCAACACACAAGTATTAAGGAAACATCTAAGAAACATCCCATTCCCCTAAGATATTGAATTTGCTATCACAGTTTCAAAGGAGAATTTATTTGTTCTCTTAAATATCTGGAAATAATCTTCTTCCAAGATATAAGGCATTTTTCAATCACAACAACCATACGCATCAGACGCTTTTCCCTAATAGCCTGAGTACTTACTCCAAGGCGCTCTGCCTACATTAGGGTCTAAATAACCTTTAAAATGCTAACTTCATTTTCCAAAACTAGGCTCTGTACATTTTATACTTTAGCAGCAAGAGATCATCATCCGGTTTCCTTTACAACCTATGTGATGTCGAGTCCATCTGTTTTTCTGGAAACAAAAGCAATGTTTCAACTCTGCAGGCTCCGGAACACAAAGACAGAAGACAGAGGCACCTTTGTGGACCAGGCACCCAAAGGTGATTGTTGTTAACAAATTAGCACCTGGCCCTAACTTTCCCTTTTCCCTCCTGGGTATATTTTTACTTTCATAAAACTGGCATCCACCTCTATATTCGATTTTTGATTTGATATTATATACATATTGCACTCTAAGGACATTTCCATGTCATTAAATAGTCTTTGAAAAGGTGATTATTTTTATTATTTATTTACTGATTTACATTTTGTATTTTTCTGCAGTGAGAAGCAGGGAGGCAGAGAGATAGACTCTTGCATGCGCCCAACCAGGATCCACCCGGAATGCCCACCAGGGGGCGATGCTCTGCCCATCTGGGGCGTTGCTCCGTTATAACTGGAGCCATTCTAGTGCCTGAGGCAGAGGCCATGGAGCCATCCTCAGCGCCCAGTCCATCTCTGCTCCAGTGGAGCCTTGGCTGCAGGAGGGGAAGAGAGAGAGAGAGAGAAAGGAGAGGGGGAGGGGTGGAGAAGCAGATGGGCGCTTCTCTTGTGTGTCCTGGCTGGGAATTGAACCCAGGACTTCCATATGCCCGGCCAATGATCTACCACTGAACCAACTGGCCAGGGACTAAAAATGTGATTATTTTTAAAAATGAATGCATAGTTCATCAATTGATAGAAATTACATAATTCATGTAATCATTGATCTGTAAATATTTGTTTAGGTTGTTAATAATATTTTTTCTTTTTATGCAGTGATTAAAAAAAAAATTCTGAGCACAAAGAAGCACACATCTCTGATTGTTAGAGATTCCGTAAAGAGCAATCTCTGAGGCTTCTGATGGGTCCTGCCCAGCGGTGGGATTCAAATAATTTAACAACCAGTTCTCTGCCCTAATGACCGTTTTAAGTAGAAAAACAAATGGTATACTAAAAGGCAGTTTATTATTTCATGCATTTAATACTTAAATAACAATAAAAGAGGTACACAAAACTAGGTCATGTTATATAAGAGTTACCAAATATTAATGAGACCATATTAACCCTTTCAGTAGTATGAACGGTCATGGACGTCCCTCTGCCTCCTGACCATCCAGAGGACAATCTCACAGAAACTTCTATTTTATTGTAAAAATGTATAAGGCAACATTCAAAAAGGGCAAATGTATGTTCTTTCTGTTTCCATAAATTTGTTATCAAACCAACATGATTTTAAGTTAATAAAACTATAACTGGAACTAATTTCATTTTTTTAAAAAAAAAAACAACCCAACAACTCAGTGCTGGGGGGATCACCAAACATGAAAAAAACTCATTACTCAAAGGGTTAAATACCTGACAAAAAACAATAAAAGTGTTATTTAAGATATTTCCATACTACTTTTTTTTTTTTTTTGTATTTTTCTGAAGTTGGAAACGGGAGGCAGTCAGACTCCCGCATGCACCCGACCGGGATCCACCCGGCATGCCCACCAGGGGGCGACGCTCTGCCCATCTGGGGCGTTGCTCTGTTGCAACCAGAGCCATTCTAGCACCTGAGGCAGAGGCCACAGAGCCATCCTCAGTGCCTGGGCAAACTTTGCTTCAATAGAGCCTTGGCTGCAGGAGGGGAAGAGAGAGACAGAGAGGAAGGAGAGGGGGAGGGATGGAGAGGCAGATGGGCACTTCTCCTGTGTGCCCTGGCCGGGAATGAAACCCGGAACTCCTGCACGCCAGGCCGCTGAGCTAACTGGCCAGGGCCTCCATACTACTTCTTGATTGGCGTCCTCACTTGAAACTTTTCTCAGCTGTGGACAGAATGAACATGACCACGGGCACTTAGAACACGCTGTTGCACAGGTGAACGCTAAAAAAAAAGAGTCAAGGATGTCCATGTGTGGTCTCCACCCCGGGCGGCTGCCCAGGCGCCCACCGTCGAGAGAACCCCGGCAACCAGGGCCATTTTAACAACCGGTACACCAAACTCAACAAAGCATTAGGTATTGGTTATGCCGAGCCGGCGTGAGCCGGCTGAATCCCACCAGTGGTGCTGCCCAAGTGCCCTCCAGAAGTATCCGCCCACTGGCAGCCCGGCACGAAATCAGAGGGTGCTCCCTGGCTCCCTGCCAGGCTCGCGGGCACGGGGTGGCCCCATCTGTGACAGTCCGATGACGTCCTGTTCATGTATGCGCTCGACCTTTGCTCCTCTCGGTCTCTCTGCCCAGTTATGTCCTTTTCCTGACGCCCCATTCATCCAAAACCACCTCCCAGGCAGGTCTCAAACCCTCCCTGCTTTGTTCAAGCCCGTCTTAAAAGATCTGCTGTCCACACGCTCTCACGGGCGGCTGTCTTGCTCTCTGCTGCGGCAGCCACTGTACTGGGCACGTCCGACGTTTAATGGTCCGAGCCTCTCCTCTGCTGTCTCATCCATATTTGAAGGCAGGATTAGCTTTTGTTCATCCGTCCCTCGCTCCCAGAATGCAGTAATATAGAGGCACCGGACATCCTGGTCCACTAATGCTTTAAAAAAAAAGTCAGTGGCTTGCCGTTTCAAGGAACGTATTTAATAATTGATTCACTCGCTCGTTAAAACATTTCTTGAGTGCCTACTCTGTGTCAGCCAGCTCGCTACACACAAATGACCACGACGTGGTCAGCAGCTTCAGAAATGATCTCTGCCTTCGGAAGAGACTTCATTTTGTCGGGTGAGGCGGATCATCAAATAACCAACCAGGCAGGTTCAAGTTACAATTAGGACGAGTGGTGTCGAGGAAAAGTGTGCCACATTCTCACGGGCGGTTTCTCTAGGAGACTGGGACCAGATATCGTCTGCGAAGGTGGGCGGGAAACGGATGGGGAGGCGGAGCCAAGATCTCATGCGTCTCTTTCTCCAGGTGTCCCTGATCCCTCCCTCCTCCATCCAACCAGGTGACCTGCTCAGGCTGAACTCAGTATCACTGCTGCCCCCACACGCAAAAACCAGCAAATCCATTCGAACAAGCATCCAAGGACCCCACAAAAGAGCTCCACTCCAATTTTTTTTTTTTTTTTTTTTTTTTTTGTGAGACAGGGAGAGGGATAAACAGGGACAGACAGACAGGAACAGAGAGAGATGAGAAGCATCAATCATCAGTTTTTTGTTGCGACACCTTAGCTGTTCATTGATTGCTTTCTCATACGTGCCTTGACCGGGGGGCTACAGCAGACCGAGTAACCCCTTGCTCGAGCCAGCGACCTTGGGCTCAAGCTGGTGAGCCTTGCTCAAACCAGATGAGCCCGCGCTCAAGCTGGCGACCTCGGGGTTTCATACCCGGGTCCTCCTCATCCCAGTCCGATGCTCTATCCACTGCACCACGGCCTGGTCAGGCACTTTGCCTATTCCTTACAGGATGGAAATCTGTCCACAGTCACCACACCCCCTTGTCCCTCGAGACTCCATGTCAGGCAGCGAGTCACCAGGGTACATTTCCTCACTGTCCTTCATCAACCGAGAAAGAAAAAAACAACACGTCCTGCTTCCCTGCCTCCTCGATGGGCTGAGGCTCCGTCCTGCTCGGGCTGAGCCGCCACGGTCCAGACACCACAGAAATCAATACACCCCATGCCTCTCAGTCAAGGAACCCCAGGTATTCCAATAATTAAGCGACATCACGTGTGCAGAAACGGCTCTCTCCCCAACGATTAGCATTAAGCTTAATTAATTACCCCTGGAAATAAAATGACACATAAACTTTGTAATTAAGAGTAATTCTTAATTAAGGGACGTCTGACAGGTAGGAGGGAAGGAAGGGGTGGGAAACGGATGACTGAGGTGGGGAACGACGCACCTCATGGAAGATACGAGCGAGCCCAGCTGTGAGTTTATTTCATTTCCTTCCGGGGCATTCGGCGAACTGAAATTCCAAAGAGATAGAGAAGGCATTTCAAAAGAACACGGGCGCTTCTCCGGCTTAACATAAAATCATACCTTTGCGGCTAAAAGGACAGCTGTGCTTCCACCCCCTCGGTCACCCAGCTGAGGAAAGAGACCCCGTCGGCCGGGCAATTATCACATCTAACGCGGGAGAAGAGCCATGCCGTCTTAAAGACTCAACGTGGGGACCTGCTTCACCGGACACAGGGTTCAGCATAGCGGCCCTGGATGAGGCTTCTGAGCTGTAAGAGGATGAGTTGTATCCCGAGTGATTCCATTTCCTGCTGCCAAACCAACCGTGCAAAATGGCCTCGGGGATCCTGTCTCCCTGAGGACACGGCCCGGCAGACACGACAGAAATGTTGTCTACAGACGTGGTCTGTTGGTGCTGGGACAAGTTCTTGTGGTTCCGGCCACTTACTGCCTCTATGCCGCCCCCAACCCCCAACATCCACCAGTTCCACCGACATGGAGCAGAAACCCAACAACAGACAAACAGCCAAGACAAGTCAAGGGAAACACAGACATCAATAATCCTGGCTGAGTTGTCATGAAGCAGCTAACTGCCAAGACCAAGTTGAACAACCAGGAAAACTTCTGAAGAAAAGGGATTTTTTTTTTTTCTTCCTGAAGTGAGAAGCAGGGAGGCAGAGACAGACTCCCTCATGCGCCCGACTGGGATCCACCCAGCACGCCCACCAGGGGGCAACGCTCTGCCACAATCAGAGCCATTCTAGCACCTGAGGTGGAGGCCATGGAGCCATCCTCAGCGCCCGGGCCAATTTTGCTCCAATGGAGCCTTGGCTGCAGGAGGGGAAGAGAGAGACAGAGAGGAAGGAGAGGGGAAGGGGTGGAGAAGCAGATGGGCACTTCTCCTGTGTACCCTGGCTGGGAATCGAACCCAGGACATCCACACAACAGGCTGACACTCTACCACTGAGCCAACCGGCCACAGCCAAAAAGGGATGTTCTAATTAACATTTTAAAGGACAAACTAAGCCAAAAAAAAAAAAATGAACAAGAATCAGTAACTTTTTTCTTTTTATAAAAAAAAACCAGGTTGAGTTAAGACTTTTTTCACAGTATTATAGAATTCTGGGCTTTGAAGTACTCAAAAATCGATAGCAAGTACGTGAACACTTAATTAAAAGCAAAAGACTCAAAAATTTTCCCACATTGTATTAAAACAGGAGTCGTTATAGTCGTGTACGAATAGGAAGATGACCGTCGCCATACTGTGCAACGGGCTACTGAGGAGCCAACGGACCCTTGTGTTTTATCCTCCTTACACCATTACTGGAAAAAAAAATACACACTCCTTTCGAAACGGCTCTGCTAAGCTTTCTTGAAGAAAAACACATGGTTCTGCACGCCTTCCGTACTGTGTTCTACAGGGAGCTGTCGACAGCTGAGACTCAAGTCCTCGCTAACAGCCTGATTAATCGCACCACCTCCCCGCAATGTAGAACACGCAGCCTTGTGTTATTTTATTTATTTTATTTTTTTTGCAAATTCTACAGTTTCTCCGTTTTTGGATTCGCACCTAACGAGGCATTGTGGAAAACCTCTTATTTCTTTGTTGTTTTTTTTTCCCCTAACATTCACCCCTTCGTGTTGCAAGTTCACGGATCAGCTATTCTAAAAAGTTCCCTTTGACTTCTCAGGGACCGGTGTGCCTGCCGGCTGCCACCACCATCTGCCGGGAGTTGAGAGGCCAGTGTTTAAAACGCCGGGGGGGGGGGGAGGTGGGGGAATGACAGGGAGTCCTGCCGTCGGTGCGGTTTGACCTGCGTTCACGGAGCCCGTGTGGTGCCCAGATACCCTCACGCCCTTGTTAAGGTGAATCCGTCCAGAGTTATATACGTGTGCGACTAATTCCACCAAACCATTGATATGAAATGTGCGGGATGTGATGACTTGAGTCGCTCACTGGGTTTCTGGTCAACCAGAAAGGTCTTGAAACCTCTGGGCGGAGTCGGGTGTGTTAATCCCTGAGCAGGGGTCACTGGTACGGGACCTCAGCCACGTGCCGGGCCGGGACGTCCCGAGACGAGGTGTGGACGCTACTGGCCCCAGCACGCTGCACCCTTTGAAGAGTTCATGTGCGGAGTGACTGACATTTCGATCCTCTGGTCACATAAACATCTCTGCATGAGGGACAGGCGGCACCCTACACGACTGGAGAATGTCCTCCGGCCAGAGTGGACTCCGACCCACTGGCTCTCCAATTGTTCATTCTCTGAGTGTCTTTTTTTTTTATATGTTTCTCAGGTTTCCAAAGAGGTTGGTTTCCTCGCTAAAATAGTTTCTTCGAAATACCGTCGGGTTCACAAACAACATTATCGAAACGCCTCTCTGTACAGGAGTTGCCTGTCCGGAGTCATTCCCATTTTCTGCCTGGCTGACTCCCGCTCATCCGTTTCGCAAGGTCCATCTCAAATAAGATTTCTGCTAGAAGCTGGCCTCCTGGCCCCCCCGCTGCGCCCGCCCCCCCGCCCCTGCCCCCGCCGAGACTGCACAGGCTACATCTTCAGTTCCTGTCACTGGGCGCTCGCTGTTCAGTGCTCAGACCTAAGAAAGATGCTATCATCACTTCGAAGGGAGGGATGCGACGAGATGATCATATCCCGATAATTTATTCAGGCAGTCCCGGTCCAGCCTATTAGTTAAAAATGGAACTCTCTCAGGAAACCCTGTGCGTCTAAGCCCTGAGTTCATCTGCGTGACAAGCAGAGGCATAGTTACCCCGGTGTTTCCCCTCTCCGAGACTCAGTTTTGTTACTGGTCGAAAGAGGGTGCTGACCAGACTGGGGCCATGGCGGTCACGTGCTTCGCAGAGATGACAGGTCGGAAGGCAGAGCCGCAGACGTGCCCACCGGCGGCCGAGCAGTGGGCACGGACTTCTCCTCGGAGGCTCTGCTCTCCTGACCCCGCCCTCTGCTCTGTGCTGTCCTGTCCGTCACTCCGATCAACTGCTGAGAGTGACTACGGGGCACCCTCGTTCTGGGTCTATTTAGTAAGCAGGTGCCAGACATTTGTTCTAAGAGTGGGACACCCGGCCAGCGTCCTCCCTGGCCTCAGGGAGCTGGCCCTTCTTGGGAAGGCGGGAAACAGACAAGAATGTAAATGAACAAGGAGGGTGATGTTTGTGTATGGGCCGTGCCCAGTGCTATAAACACCGGCGAGGAAACCGTGCCCAGTGCTACCGAGGGGCGGAGACGGGGGAAGCGGGTCGTTCTGGGCGGCCGGTGGGGACGGGGGTCTCTGCCAGGGAGTCAGAGAAGGGCTTTCCGAGGATGTGACATTTAGGGGAGAACTGCTTTGTGAGAAGGGGTCAGACCTATAAAAGTCTGGGACGGAGAAGACACGGAAGAGGACGGAGCAGGAACAGAGGTCGGAGACGGAAAGGCGTGGCGTGTCCTGGGGGTGTGGCCAGAGGAACGGCCACAGGGAGGGGACAGCAGGTGACAGGATGCAGAACCTCGGGCAGGGCCAGACTGGGTGGGTCCCTCTGAGAACACGTGATCAAGGTTTCGGGTCTGCAATACAAGCTCTTGTTTAAGGGCACTTTGCTTCTTGTGTGGCGCACGCAGAATAGGGGTCAGTCCATCGGTCCCTATCGCTGTGGAGTGACCGACTCCAAAACGGGTCATTAAAATGAGAGCGACTTCTTATTCTCACGAGGCTGTGCCAGGCGCCCCTATGTGGCTGTGCCCCTGGCACGGTTGCTGAGTCGATGGTTCCACTCGCACATCTGGTGGTTGACCAGACGCCCCAGTTCCCCTCCCCCATGGAAGGAGGGACTGGCTTCCTATCACGGTCACAGGACCATTGGTCAAGGGGGCAAAAGTGGAAGCAGCAAGCCTCCTAACACCCAACCTCCGAAATGACCCTCATGTGGCGTTCTGGTCCCAGCAGGTCCAAAGTCCGCCCTGATTAACGGGCCAGAGGAATACAGTGCACCCCCTGTCCCATGCGGCGTCAAAGCCACATTGCAGGGGGGGGCGCACACCTGGGCGGGAGGGGGGTGTCATGGTCACAGTTTGCAACCTGGCTCGGCAAGAGCAGTCTAGGAGGTCCAGGTAAGGGACAACGGTGGCCTGGACCCCGGGTGACATGGCAGCCGACATGGAAATCGTGCGCACGGTGACCTGAGCGGGCCCTATTTCACCGTCTCTGGAACAGGTCACAGGACTGTCCCATTTTACCCAGTCGCTCAGGTCAAGCATTTACACCCAGGCTGTCTGGCCACAGATGGTGCACTTGGAATTAATGAGTTCTTCCCACCCCAGACTAAACTGCATTAACGGGGGAGGGAGCAGGTAAACAAGTCTTTGGAAGACAGTACCATAGTCACCACAGCGGAAGTACTAACGCACTTTGGAAACCAGGAAGTCGATTCCCTCTGGACACGGTGTATCTATTTCTGAAGCTATCAAAGCACATTGGAGGCCCTGGCCAGTTGGCTCATTGGTAAAGTGTCGGCCCAGTGTGTGGACGTCCCGGGTTCGATTCACGGCCAGGGCACACAGGAGAAGTGCCCATCTGCTTCTCCACCCCTCCCCCTCTCCTTCCTCTCTGTCTTTCTCTTCCCCTCCCACAGCCGAGGCTCCATTGGAGCAAAGTTGGCCCGGGCGCTGAGGATGGCTCCTTGGCCTCTGCCTCAGGTGCTGGAATGGCTCCAGCTACAGTGGAGCAATGCCCCAGATGGGCAGAGCATCGCCCCCTGGTGGGCATGCCGGGTGGATCCCGGTCGGGCGCATGCGGGAGTCTCTCTGCCTCCCTGCTTCTAACTTTGGAAAAATACAAAAAAAACCCCAAACGAACAAACAAACAAAATACATTGGAGGTAAGTCCTGGGAAGTCTCAAGGCCACGGGAGCAAAAGCTTGCCCCGGACACGGACCAGGTCTTGATCGCCCCGCCCTATGCCCCGCCCCGGGCAGCCCCAGGGCCTAACACTGTGGTCGCTGCTGGGTCACTGTGAACCGCTTGGAACCGTGCCTGAATTAATGAATTTAGATGTTACAATGCTAATTAATGAGATATTCTGCCTTGAGGGGCGGAAAGGGACATGTTTTTAAAACTGTACTTATGGTAAATTTTGTTCTTTTACTTCCAAAGGATAATGTCGCGAACATAAATCAGCAATGACTTTGCGGGGGGGGGGGGGGAGTCAGTAATAACCACAGAGGGCCACGTCCTGAGCTATAATCTGGGAGGGAAAACGGGGGACAGGTTTACGTTTTCAGGCGTGTTTTCTTAACGCCGGTCCGAAAACCAGGTCTTATTGAAAAAGGTCCGATCTGTGGAGCCATGAATGATGGCTGGGAGGCCTGCAGGTGGTGAACAAAATACAGGGCTCATTGGTAAATTAAATCCCCCAGGGCGGGGGACCGGGTCTGCGAGAGCCACCAACAGCAAGTGCACAGGGCGGAGACATCCAGGGAGGGGCAGTATTAATTGGCCCGGATAACAAGGGAAGCATCCCTATTCCTCTTCCAAGAACAGAGACGAGGAAGCCACACGTGATGTGACGGTGTTCTGTGGCGGGTCGTGGGGACAGGTTCCCAGGGCGCACTGTGCAGATTCACCCGGGGGCTCCGACCCCGGGTCATCCTCGTTCCTTCTCAGCTGCGGCCGCGTGCTGACCTCACAGTGTCTCCATCGAATCAGAGAACACCCCGTGTGAGGGGCCAGATCCACAGCCACGCCACGCTGACCTCCATGAAACAGCGGGTGGAGACCCCAGCCTCAGCGTCTCGTGTCCACGGGGCTTGACCCGGACAGCGTCACACGTCCAGGACGAGGACAGAAGCATATCCTCCGTGCCCCACCGCCCCCCTCCCGTGCCCAGGGCCCCCCTGAAGAAGCATGTGGGCGGTCACTGCACTTGGCCCCACTGGGTCCGACTAAGAGGGGCGGCATTTCGCGTCCTGTCCGTCTCTCCCCAGACGGCCAAGGGCAGTCGGTCGCCCAGGCAGGTGGTGGCTCATCCCAGCAGGGTTCCTTGGAGCGGAGACACACGGGGACACCTCCCTTTACCGCCCCCAGGCGCCCCCACGGGACTGGAACACGGAGGAGCCCCGAGCTCGCTGCCGAGTCGCCACGCCGCGGCCCCCCCACATGCCCGTGTCCGGCGGTATCGATTCCCAGCGCCTTGGCTGCAGCTGTCCTGCTGTGGACGCCCGCACTGACGATGCACTAAGAGGGGTGTGCGTGCCTCTAACTCCTCCGGATTTATTTCATCACCAGTTTGAAAGCGAATTTAAGCACTTAACACACCTCGGCGGAAAAGACGCCGTCGTTCCTTAATCCCTAAACGACTAAAGCTCAAAAAAACAACGTGGGGGTAAAAAAAAAATAAAATAAAAATCAATTCACAGCTTCACAGCTTCAAAAGCCCCGAGAACCACGCCGATGCAAACACAGCATTTCCGCACGGCCTGGTCAGGAACTCGAGCACCAGGCAAGACTGTCTGGATTAAATATCTGCAACACGGACACGCCGGAGCCTTCTTCTGAGATAGAAGGGCCCACGCAAGGGGGGTCCTACATCACCAGCCCTGGAGAAACCTGCGTGCACAGGAACTAATGGGGCCCCCCAGAGATGAAATCCAGCTTCCTGTCCCCCGGAGAGAGCTTCCCTGTTGACCTGAGGCTGAAGAGAGGGTGTTATTGGTGTTTCAAAGGAAAACCTCCCTCCACCCCCTCAGCCCCCCAACCCCGCCCAGAAGCAGGTGGGGATAGAAACTGACACAAAGATTCAAAAGACAGCCGCAGGCCGAGGAAGCCAGACCCACTTGCAAATCAGATGCCTGGGAAGGGAGGAGTCCTTCTCCCAGAGACACTGGGTTTCACTCGTGGCCTCTGACCCTGAAACAGCCCACCCACCGTGTCCGTGTTCCTGAGACACTGAGTGTCCCGCGTGGGGTCGCCGGACCGGGTGTTGGCAGAGCAAGTCGGCTGCCCAGTGCCGTCCTGCGGTGGCGTTTGTGCCGGTCCAGGGACGCCCGCGGAACCTCCTGGGTGCGGCTTTTCATGTGAAATGATGTGTTTCGCTGCGAGGAGTGGGGCTGGATTCCCTTTGGGTCCCGGGCACTGCGGAGGGCGTGGTTCTGACGGCCCAGCCCTGGGTTACAGGAGGCTACGTCATGATAGTGAACTGCGATTCTCTGCAAGACCATTTTGAAATGAAAAGTCTTTAGTTGCAAATAAACGGCCCCCGCGCCACCGACCATCAGTCTCACGGCTCGATTACATAAAACCGGGACTTCTTTAAGAAGAAAAAGGCATAGTGATCTCAGAGCCTCAAAGACTCTGCCCAATTACAAATAAAAGATATTATATTTGTTCCCCACAGACAAAATTTTAAATATACTTCTGGACAAAATAACAAATAAGCGATTGGCTTAGAGGCCACAGAATGTCACCCCCAGAAGTTTGCTCGGAAGACATACGGTCCTCACTGTACCCAAGACTTTGCTGTTTCCCCCATGACTTCTCCGATGACAGCTTTACTGAGAACCCTTCACAGGCTGGACGGGTCACCTCCTCTGAGTTTAAAATTCAGTGGTTTTCAGCAGGAACACAGAGCGGTGCTCGGCGGTCACCACGATCCGTTTTAGCATATTCCCATCGTTTCCCGCAAAGGCCCACGACCTGTCCTGTTTCATTCCCTTCTGCTCCCCGAGGTCCCCACTCTGCGGGCCCCCACCCTGGGGGGTGGGCCACAGATCTCCTTCCCATCTCCACCTTTGCCCACTATGGACATTTCATGCAAATGAAGTCAAACCACGTGTCCTTTTTTTGGTGACAGGATTCTCTGACGTCACGTTTTCGACATCCGCCCGGGGTTGTCCCTGTATCAATGCGTCCTCTCGACCGCGAGGCGTCAGTTCTCCTGCCCGGGCACCCCGCCCCCTGCTGGCGCGCTCCTGGGAGGAGGGCATTGGGGCGCTTTCCCGCCCCTCCCCTCTTTCACACGCTTTCCCCCTCCCGGCTTGTTCCCGTTCTGGTCTCTTCATGGACCGACAGCGGCTCCTCTGCGTCCCGGACCTCTGCCCTCTGCCCTCTGCCCTCCGCCCTCCGCCCTCCGCCCTCCGCCCTCCGACCTCCGCCCTCCGCCCTCCGCCCTCCGCCCTCCGCCCTCCGCCCTCCGCCCTCCGACCTCCGACCTCCGCCCTCCGACCTCCGCGTGGTGTCCTCGTGGTGTCCTCGTGGTGTCCTCGTGGTGTCCTCGTGGTGTCCTCGTGGTCTGCCTGCAGCGACGGCATCCGCTCGGCTTCAAGGTCGGCTGCATGTGGACAGGCTGAGAGCTCAGCCTGGGCGGCCTCCTCCCTGGGCGTCGGACGCAGGTGGGCTCCTCCTCCTCCCCGTCGTTCCCTCCACGCCGTCCCCTGTTCCTAATGGGTCAGCACACGGCTGAGGGATGGGCCAGGCGGAGCCCGGGAGGAATTCCTGATCCTCCCTCCTCCCACCGTCCAGTCAGCGGGTCCGCGAGTCGTAGGCCGTCCCTCCAGGCGCCTCCGGAGTCCAGCCCTGTCCCTCGCTGCGGGCTGCCTGTTAGTTCATGAGAGCCTATTCTGCAGCCCTGGCCTCTTAATCATCTCCCCCCCCCCCCTTTTTTTTGGATTCTAGTGCAACACTTTTTGGATTCTTTTTTTTTTTTTTTTTTTAAGGGACAGAGAGAGAGTCAGGGAGAGGGATAGACAGGGACAGACAGACAGGAACGGAGAGAGATGAGAAGCATCAATCATCGGTTTTTCGTTGCGCGTTGCGACACCTTAGTTGTTCATTGATTGCTTTCTCGTATGTGCCTTGACCCCTGGGACTACAGCAGATCGAGTAAACCCTTGCTCAAGCCAGTGACCTCAGGTCCAATCTGGTGAGCTTTGCTCAAACCAGATAAGCCTGCGCTCAAGCTGGTGACCTCAGGGTCTCAAACCTGGGTCCTCTGCATCCCAGTCCGACGCTCTATCCACTGTGCCACCTCCTGGTCAGGCTGGATTCTTTTAATAAGTTGCCATGACTGAAAAAATAATATCCTAGCCCGGCACAGAGCCTGCCTGGCCGGCCCGTGTCTACCCCTCCTACCCACTCACGCTGCTTCCACAGAGGAATCCACGTGGGCCACTCCAGCGGGTGGGCAGTTTGTCAACGTGGCCAA